>NC_141135.1:158551386-158851386 GCF_053477565.2 Lygodium microphyllum | reverse complement strand
ATATGGACGCCATGCCTAAGATACGCGCCCATAAAAAATTGATGATAATTTGAATACACGCTATCCTCCAATGCTTCCCACTACCACTGCTACTTGCTCTACACATCAACTGAAGCATTCACATTTGTTAGAAAAACAATACAATTAAACCGATAAAAGTGAATACCTAGCAGACTTCAGCTACAAAAATAAATTGGTTAGAACTCAATCCTAACCTTAATTTATTATGAGTGCGTACTCTAAACTCATAAACGTTTATTAATTTAAATATATATTTTACGAAATCACCCGCTATGGAATCACCCACTTACACATTAAATTAACAAAACGCTCAAAAAGGATAGGCGTCCCCATCAACTTTTCGCACAAAGAATCCACCTTGTGTATAAGCCCCGGTAATAAAATTTTACGGAATCCACCGCAAAACCTCACGGAATCCACTGTGGAATATGCCTCCTGGCATCAAATGTGGTGGAGAAATTCTCGTACATAGATATGTAGGATTGAGAGGCGGCACACAATATGCCAAAGTGAGGGATAAGGTTGCCAAGTTGCATTCGAATTGTCTAAACAAGGATAAGTAGTGATGGTTTGTGGTCGATGCATATCATGTAATGATGCCCCTTATGTATGCCATACATACCATGGATGAGTGAATTGCAGATATGGGGAAAGTGTGGATGACATGGTGGACTATGCAAAGGAGTTTAGAGTCCCTTGATGAAATTAAAGACTCTATTGTAAAGCCTTAGTAAAAACCATTCAAGGTATCTTAAAGAAAGGTATCCTTAAAATATGTCTAGAAGAGGAGATGGGTTCTATCCCATATACCACTACATTGCATTGTGTACTTATTAGATCATGAGTATTCGAGACTAGACTTATGGAGCAATATTGAGGTGGTTACAAATTTCTATAGATAGCATGTAAAGAATGTGTCAAGGAGATCTCCAGATTTTATGCTGAGAGAAGGTGCATTTTCAAATCCCTTTTTGCAAGAGATGGCCAGGGGGTAACCACTTTAGCTCGGAGCAAAACTCGAGCACACATAGATATGTGCACAATACAATTTGAAACAAATTGTTGAGAGATAGGGCTAAGAAGTTTGTATACATGTATTGCAATGATAGGATCTTGTGAATTCTTAAGAGCAATGACTATGAGGATAGGATCTTTTGGATACTTGAGAGTAGGTACTATGAGGAGGATCTATATGTTTACTTGTGATAATGTTGAGATCAAGATCTCAAGCTCTGACATGGTTGAACAATTTGATAGTGATAATCATACCATTGCAACAAACATTGAGATATGTACATTCATAAGCTTGGTTGCCCCAACTTCTATTGATAGGTTTGGATCAAGATAAAAAATATATACCTTTGCTAAATCATGCATACCCTCAACGTATATAGAGAGATTTAAAAACTGGTTGGAATACTCTCTCACTATGGAGCCTCTTTGTCTAAGATCATACCATTTCCTTTCTAATCTCTCTTTGTCCATTTGAAATATGAAAAATTGAGTCATGGCTAATTTAAAGTATTTCCAATTTCGAAAATTTTGTCCAATTTTTCTCATGTATCTCCACCAAGTGTGTACATACCCTTCATGATGTAGGACCACATAAAAAATCTTTACTTTGTCATCACTGCATGTGTAGAGGGTAAAGTACATTTCCAATTTGTTGATCCATTCTTGTAGCTTTGTTGGGAAAGGGTTATCACGAATGTGAAAGGGATTGAGTTGACATTTCCAACATCTATGACAAAACTAAAGGACCTACCACTTGACTTGACTCAATTCTACTTGGGACTACTTACACAAAGGCTAATCAAACATCTCACCTTGAATCATTAGGGCCAAAAACGCTTCAAAAATTGCACTTGTAAGAAAGTGATTAAGTTGCTAATTAGTTGAGGTTTAGGAAGAATAAAACCTCTAAATTTGGTTGTCCAGATGTGATTAATGAGAGAATATTTGGTTCATTGAAGAGGTCGGCCATTAATTGCCCTCATCTTTTAATCCAGGTCAGGGGTCACCTTTTCGGCCGTTTATTGTCTTGGAACTCGAGAGATTTTGTATTTTCAAGATTTTTGTACGAACTTCGCATTTGTTTGCTCCCGCGTTTTCTTTCTACACACTATTCTCTTTTACCATTCCTTTTTTTGCACTTGCTTCCTATCATTGTGAGATTCTTGCTCGGTTCATTTGCTAGAATGTCTAGCAATACTACTTCAAATAACACAGGCGCAAGCACACGTAAATACAAGCTATCTATTCAGCTAGATCCGACTTACACATCTTGGAGAAGTATACATCATCGAGTATTGATAGATGAGATTGGAGCCAACAGGTTGAGAACACAAGGAATGAAGCATATAGATTTGTGGGTGGATGGAAATATCTATCCCAGGGATCCTTCTACAGGTAAACCACCTCCTTTTTTGAATGTCCATGACTATATAAGATATGCTGGAGAAGGTTACAATGGAATGCTTGGCTACTGTATGAGGTTATATTCTGCATCTTACACATATATAGCTCAAGTGCACGAAATGAAAAAAGCACTAGAAACTACACAAACAAATATTTTAGAGTTGACAAGTCAGATTGATATTTTGAAAAATGTTAACAATTCATTGCAGGATAAGCTAACATGCTTGAGAGAAACTCCAGTAAGATTTAGAGAGAGGAATAGACCATTAAAAAATATAACCAGCTTGTGTGAGAGAGCAAAGAAAAGGAGACTAAATCTTACAAAGAAATATGTCTCTAACATACTAGGCATAAATATCCGAGAGAATGAGGAAAGAATCAAACTTTTGAAGGAAACCATGAATAAGAAAGATATTTTGAGGATTCTTAAGTCACCAGAAAATGTGGATTTGAGAGGTCCAACTCTAAGAGAGTTAGTGAAGGATTTAAAAGACACAGTGAAAGCAAATGAAATCGTAGAGACATGTGATACTGTGGGTATAAGTCAAAAAGCTTATCGTGCTATCTCTGGATTATGGTTTAAAAATCTTAAATGCAATAGGGTAACTATATTTGGATTGCCCCGAGCCCTTGCAGTTTCGACTGCAAGAATTTCCATGAATCGCAAGATTCCACATGTTTTTGGAGATTACATTCACATCGAAAGGTCTATGTCCTATGAAAAACAAAAAAAACAGGCAATTTTTTATTACAATGAGTTTAACAATATATGGGTTGATCTAAAAAAGGTGCAAATTGCAATGGTTCACATGTATAAAATCACAATAGAAGAAAGTTATGGTGTTCTAAAGTTTGCCTTGAAGTTGGATGAAGCACAAATTCAAAAGGGACAGAAGATGGAAAGAATTAGCATTTGCCTCATGAACATGGCATTGGACCATGGCAATGGTGAGGGCAAAGCTCCATTGCATAAGATCCAATCCGAGATGGAGATTTGGTGGATTTGTTAACCCCAACACGAAGAAAGCAAAAGGAAGTGGAAAAGACGCAGGGCAAAGGCGGAAAAAAGGTAGCCCGACCGAAGAAAGAAAAGGAGAAAAGGCCAAAAGCGCAAGGGCAACCTTGAAAGTCCAAGGCAAAGGAAAAATGGGAAAGGCGCATTTTAAAATAAAAAGGCGCACCCTGAAATCTTGTAAAAGAGCGCCGGGCTCTCACCCGTGCAATTTGTAAATGTAGATGGGCGGTGGAAAGGAAGCTAGGAAGATAGAAGGACAATGGGAAAAAGGGCCTAGGCTATGGCCGGCCATGTAAAAAGGGGAAAAAGGGGATGACCGCCCAAAAGGGATTTAGGGTTTTGTATATAAAGTTGAAAAGTGAATGAGAAGCTCATTCTTGTGTGTGGCCAAAAGTAGCTCTCCTCTTATTCTTCTTCTTCTTGTTCTTGCTTGCTTGAGCTTGTGCTTGAGAGAGGGAGTGTGAGAGTGTGAGGGAGTGAGTGTGTGAGGGTGAGGGACCGAGGAGGAGAAGCTCTCCATCGTCTCCTCTCTTCTTCTCTTCTCTTCTCTTCTCTTGTCTTGCTCGCGGCAATGGAGCTTGGAGTGTGGAGCTTGAGGATGGAGCTTGCTTGAAGCTTGCACTTGGATCGTGGAGCTACCGAAGTGTGCGGGAGAGGAGGTAACTCGAACGGCATCAAGGTAAGCTCACTACACTCGTAGATATGGATGGCGCGTCGGCTATGTGAGAGGTAGCCATTAGTGCTCGGCTTGGAACGCTTGAATCAATAAGCGGTCCGAGGGTCTTGGCAGTTGAGTGAAAGCTCCCACATTTTGGTTCCGTTGCCAGGACCAACGGATTCAAGCCTTGAGCGCTTGCGCGCTTCGAATCGAGCATCAAAGTAAGGGTTTCCCTGAACTGGTGCTTGAGATAGGTAGGAAGCGAGGGGGTTGAAGATGGTATTCGATCTCCTTTGCAAGTAGGTTTTTTGCTTTCTGCAATTTATGTTGTGGAATGGAGTAGTATAGGTATTTATTTTGTGATTTGGATGCATTTAGGGTAGGAAAAAACAAAGAAAAGAAAGAAAAAAAAGAAACAAACAATAGGGTCCTCTGTTGTTGTATAACAGGCTAAAACAGGGAAATAGGGGCACAGATCCTTGGAGTGCCATTCGATTCGAGCACCACAGTGGTTCCAGGCATGTCTGGCATTCCCTTGTAGTATCTTGCACCTATCTGGAAGGCGCTGGACGATTCGATGTAGTGGACATCAGCCTAGAGGCATCGCGTGCAACTCGTAGGCCGTCTTCCGCGCCGTCGGACCAGGCCATTCAAGTCCCGGAATCGGACGTCCGATTTTGAGAATCGGACGCTCGGACCACTCCGACACTCGGACAACCGTCTGATCGGACCAACCCGTCCGATTTTGGAAATCGGACCACTCGGACTCGGACGCTCGGACCACCGTCCGATCGGACCATCCTGTCCGATCGGACCACTCGGACCAGCCAGAATCGGACCAGGCCAGAATCGGACCATCCGACTACTAGAATCGGACCACCCTGTCCGATCCGATTCCCAGAATCGGACCACTTGAAAATCGGACCACTTTTCGATCCGACTCCTAGAATCGGACGTGACCAAAATCGGACCACTGGTCCGATCGGACCCACCCGAAATTGGACGTCCGATTCTGATAATCGGACTCCTGAAAATCGGATGAAAAACTGTCAGAATCGGACACGTGGCTAGAACACAAATTCTGATACATCTAAACCCCGAGATTGACCCCTAAGGCTACGTAGAGCTGAAGGCACATTACAGATCCATAACCGGGCTAAAATTTAGAGCACGTAGTTCAAAATTTGGCTATAATCGGTCCTCCAAATTGCATATGGCATCTACCGTAACGGCCCTGCGGGCCGGGGGGGACTGCCCCCCCGACCCCTGTAGAGGGGGCTCTGCCCCCTCCGCACCTCCCCCGAGTAGGTTGGAGAGAAAATGCGCGCCGTGATAGGTCTTCCAAATTGGACCCTAGTGAAGTGATGGCTCTACACGAGTATGGATTCTCACTTGCAAAAGAGCAGCCAAAAGCCCATACCCGAACAGAGACAAACAGAGACCCTAGAACCTCAATGGGCCAATCTAGCCATCCAGGGCAAAAAGGCCACACCACAAGAACACATGTACATTGTGTTCAAACCGTGTCTAGTCAAAGCAAAATGCAACTTCAGCAAGCTACAGATGCGAAGATGACTAGACATGACACTCTTGATGAGAGATGTACCTTGAATAGCACTGCACTGACGATCCAAGATAGCAGTGGAGAATCCACATCTGGTTGTGCAGTCGAGAACTCGAGGGCATTTGTCAGAAGGCTTAAATTTACAAGCCATGACCCGGAAGATGAAGACATAGTACCACCTGCTTATCTTAGGGTCAAACTCACCGCGAAAAGAGAGCATACTATCGATGCTCTGATTGATGAAGGAGCAGATTTTAACATCTTGACCTATGAATCATGGACTAATGCAACTCTTAGCCCTTATGGGGGACACCCACAAGCACTCATAGGGAAGTGCAAAATCCTTGCGACAATTGAAACGGAAAGCTTGCCTATCCTATTTCATGTTCCTTCAAAAAGTGCTAGATGCAGGAAAGAAACCCTCCTAGGAAGACCCTTCAAAAGGGCGACCAAATGTGAGGCTGACTATGTAGCACATAGGATATACCTGACACTACCGGGTGTGAGGATAGTCACCACCTTTAGCAAAGGTGACCTCATCGAACCTCAAGGGAAAGGCAAGGAAGGTGCTGACGTAATAGTCAAACCTACTGACGAGAGCAAGGACTTGTTGAAAAAACTAATACAAGCACAGGTCGAACAACGAGAACCAGTGAGTGAGGCCAGGCCTGAAACAAGAAGGTCAAGAGACAATGCCAAGGACGTGCTTTGGACTTACAAATATCGTAGAAGACCCCAAAAGAAGCCCAAGCCTTATAGACGGAGGCGTCGATGGAGAGCCAGCACAATGCCACGATGGATATCCAAGGTGTTGCTTCGGGCTCAAGGGTATTATGCAGGCAACCGATGGATTTGGGTGCCAAAACCCCTTG
This sequence comes from Lygodium microphyllum, assembly GCF_053477565.2. Classification (NCBI taxonomy): domain Eukaryota; kingdom Viridiplantae; phylum Streptophyta; class Polypodiopsida; order Schizaeales; family Lygodiaceae; genus Lygodium; species Lygodium microphyllum. The sequence continues at coordinate 158,844,838 of NC_141135.1, read as the reverse complement.
CCAAACCTCCTTGGTCGACTGAAGGCCAGAGTGCATCAAAAGCAACGAAGCACAGGAGGAAATCTAAGAGAAACTCTAGGTCTCGAGGTAAGAAACCGGACATGAGTGTTCAAAAGAAAGAGCCTCAACCTAGCATGCTTAATAAGCAGATGTCATATGTAACCATTGAGCGTGCACAAAAGCCATTAGTGCCCAATGAGCCTTTGATTCCCCAAGGGGAGAACAAGAATCATAGGCACAACATTGCTCAAGGCAAGGCTGATCGCTCAACAAAGCAAATGGCACAATCGTCTAGTAACCTCGAGCAGATCATTCAGCGAGTGCCAAGTCCACCCAAGAGTCCTAGATCTCCTACGCCCTCTTCTCCCAAACAGACACAGGAAGCACTACAGCAGTTGTCAAGGGCGACTGCTCAATTCCAATCTCTATCTCCATCTAAGCTTCCAAACATCAAAGAGGTGGGACATGATGCCATCTGTAGCTCTCGACCCAAGGATATGCCTGAGCCACCTAACGCGACTAGATCTCGATCTACACAGATGAGTGCTCAAAGGCCAACAAAAGACACAACCACTTCTGATCGCCCTAGGGACTTGACACCGCAATCCACCAAGGGTAGCCAGCCCACTAAACTAGCTGCTACTACTTCCAATCAGGGATCACAGCAGTCACAGCCCTTGGCCGTGACAATACCCTATGTGGAACATGTCCTTACTAGTTTACCTGTGGAGGAGGTGTCGCAACCAAATCCCTCGACAGCTCCAGCACTTTCAAAGTGCCTAAAGCCTAGGCTGGAGGAGTTAAACACAAGGGAGTTGGCTGAAGGGCTAGACTCTCCGAAAAGGGAGGCAGTTGTGCTCTCACAACCTAGCGAGGCTGTTCCGCAAGCCACAACTAGGTCCCATGAGGACACACTAGAGAAGGGAAATGCTAAGGCTCAACCAAGCACATCAGCAATCAACCTAGCCCAAGGTCCTGAGCCATTAGATGCACCTGCACTGACCAAGAAAAAGAGGAGAAAACAGCGAAAACAACAACAGTTGCAGGAGGTTGTGAACCGCAAGAACATTGAGACGAAGGGCGCTGGAGAGCTGATGAATAAAGCATCAAGTCCACCCACCAATGAACCCACTGATGCCTCTCCTAATAGCGGTGAAACCCCAGACACATCCGTGTGTTCTGAGAAACCAAAGCAACTGTTGCCATCAATAGTTGCTTGCAACACTCTATCCACTGACAATAGAACTCACATTGATCAATCAAGAGTGGATACAACGCTGTCACAATAGGGTGACAAATCTATACCAGTCACATCCAAGAAGAACCATGACGAAATAACAGCAAAACCTCAGGAGAAACGTGAGAACCCCAAGAGCATAAGAAAGCCTAGCATGAACCAATCTTGCTTATCTAGGCCTGAGCCCCCAGCCATGCTAAAGCCTAAGGAAACTCTTAGAACTTTGCATGAGATAGCAACCGAGCAAGCCCTCATTGAACATAGAAGTGTCGCAGAATGCTTAACTGAGTTGGAGGCTAAGCTCAAAGTGGTCGCTCGTGTCTACGTCCTGGCGGACGTGGGCACGATCCCCAAGGAACAGCTTGGAGATTACTTGACCTTTCCTCTATCATGGGAAGAACAAGAACATCTCAATGGGCACTACGATAGGCTCATGCATGAACAGATGCGACTCATCCTTGACGAGGAGGCTGACGAACCACGATTAACTGTATGAACTTTTCAAATCTGCGTTTAATATATTTCACGTCTTTAACAAAAGAAAAAGCTAATCAAGCGCAGGTGATAAATATCTAAGTCAACACCATAAAATTCAGATAAGTGATGTCTCCTTGCATTGCACTGGTTTATCATAGTTGCGGCGTATACCATGCATGTACTCTAATGAAGCGACAAGTTGATGCAGAATGACACAGGTCAATGTCTAGAAGCGTTTCACATCCAAGTCACCACAAGACCACCAACCCCACAAAGAACCATTATGGAGGAAGTGACAGGAATACCAAGAAACAAAAGCCATGACGGAAACGCCACTAGATGAGAACCCAAGGACACCTCTGCAAAAGCACATATTGCGATTGAGCATGGCCAAAGCATAATCATCGATTACCTCCTCCTTCTTGGCCAAACTCTATGTTCGGGCAGGAGCCACACTCTCAACAAGGGCGAGCGTCTCTTCATCATCCAAGATTCAACTCACAAGATGCTCTGCCCTTGTCCATGCACAGCTCACTCCAAGTGCTACCTCAATTGTTCGATGTCTCACATGTTACAAAGAGGTTTGCAAAATCTCAAGTGTATCTCTTCATCTCAACAACAGTTCCTCTAGCATCAAGGCTGGTGACACAATCATCTTTGTAATATCCATCCTTCATAGCCCTTGGATCCCAATATTTCTCAATCTAAATGAAAGGCTAACAGCCTCAATGTATGGCATTGATTGTATTCAATTTTCTCACCAAAAAAAAAGGGAAAAAAAGAAAAAAAGAGAGAGAAAAAAAGAAGAGAGAGAAAGAAGAAGAAAGAAATAAAGAAAGAAAGAAAAAGAAAAAAAAGAAAAGAAAAAAAGAAAAAACACACACAATCACAGCACCACACCTAGGGGTCCTCAAATTAGGTACGTCCAGTGACCTTGGTCGGCTGGCTCCGTCCCTAATCCCCTAGCCCTTTGTACATCCCCCACAATTGTTCAGGGCACATCAAGGGCAGGACATATCTCGAGAGCTCGCCTCGCCTATGGTTAGACTTGTCACCCTGAACCACTTGCACAATTCTCTCGCACTCATCTCAATGCCATTACAATCAATAGTGGTAAGCAAGGCATGAAAGACACTGGACAAGTACAACATACTTTTCTATGAGTAGCCACTAGCTACCAAAAGCTAAGACATCAAGGAGCTCAATTATGCTACATGGCCTTGACAAGACCATAATGATGTCTCAAGCAATATTCGAGTGTACTTTTCCCATCTTCATCGACAAATTTTTCCATCAACTTAGCCCCTTGCTACACTAACCCATTGCTATACAAGGAACCAGGTCGATAGTCTTCTAACTAAGTATAACCTAAATACTCACGAGCACTCACATACTATTTGCACCAAAGCATATACACGGTTTGGGTCCTCAAGTGCAGGACAATACTCCAAGATTACTTAGAGTTCGACCTGTCTCCCAAACTAATCAAAATATGTCTTGTGCACGATAAGAAAACTAGCACTACCCCTTAGGAAGAGACCACATGACAGGTTTTCAATTGCAGGTGTTGAAGACTCCAACGCAAGTGTCGTTCGCTCTTACCATCCAACAAGCCCGCAAAGAATCGTCATGTGCAGACTCCCCAACCAACCAACACGTGCTGGCCATCAATGCAATCCCCAACACAGCATAGTCCTACCACCAACTCCAACAACCTTCCACCAGCCAACTTGGCAACCAACAGGCCCCCAGGACCTTCTCCCACACCACCACCAACACTCCTCCACGGAAACCACCGGCGTCCTTGTCACCCACGTCTTCGGTGCATGCTACAGCCTGCTACCTACAACGGTGAGTGCCATGGGACTGGCACTCGTCTAGGAGGGGGGTAATGTTAACCCCAACACAAAGAAAGCAAAAGGAAGTGGAAAAGACGCAGGGCAAAGGCAGAAAAAAGGTAGCCCGACCGAAGAAAGAAAAGGAGAAAAGGCCAAAAGCGCAAGGGCAACCTTGAAAGTCCAAGGCAAAGGAAAAATGGGAAAGGCACATTTTAAAATAAAAAGGTGCACCCTGAAATCTTGTAAAAGAGCGCCGTGCTCTCACCCGTGCAATTTGTAAATGTAGATGGGCGGTGGAAAGGAAGCTAGGAAGATAGAAGGACAATGGGAAAAAGGGCCTAGGCTATGGCCGGCCATGTAAAAAGGGGAAAAAGGGGATGACCGCCCAAAAGGGATTTAGGGTTTTGTATATAAAGTTGAAAAGTGAATGAGAAGCTCATTCTTGTGTGTGGCCAAAAGTAGCTCTCCTCTTCTTCTTCTTCTTCTTGTTCTTTCTTGCTTGAGCTTGTGCTTGAGAGAGGGAGTGTGAGAGTGTGAGGGAGTGAGTGTGTGAGGGTGAGGGACCGAGGAGGAGAAGCTCTCCATCGTCTCCTCTCTTCTTCTCTTCTCTTCTCTTCTCTTGTCTTGCTCGTAGCAATGGAGCTTGGAGCGTGGAGCTTGAGGGTGGAGCTTGCTTGAAGCTTGCACTTGGATCGTGGAGCTACCGGAGTGCGCGGGAGAGGAGGTAACTCGAATGGCATCAAGGTAAGCTCACTACACTCGTAGATATGGATGGCGCGTCGGCTATGTGAGAGGTAGCCATTAGTGCTCGGCTTGGAACGCTTGAATCAATAAGCGGTCCAAGGGTCTTGGCGGTTGAGTGAAAGCTCCCACAGGATTGGTGCAGCCCAGGTACCAATTGAAAATCATCAAACATTGAAATGGTTGTTCAACCATACAGGTATTCCAAATATCATTAAGTCTCAAAGTGAAGGCGAAATGTTGGTAGTTGATGGGGTTGGTAAATTTAATGTGGAATGGCATATGAGTGCTGATTTGAAAACTATCAAATGTATGCTTGGAATATGTAATGGTGCAAATGCAAAATATCCTTGCATTTATTGCATGGAAAGTATTGGATCCAAAGGTTGGAGTAGTTTGCGACCAGTAAGAAGAGCCCCAAATAGAGACTCTATAGATTTGAGTAAATTTAAAAACATAGAAGACATCTGGGATCCCATTCTTTCCATCTCTCTTAAGAATGTTCATATTTGTACTTTGCATGCAGAGATTAGAATAATCGATAAGCTTCTCAGGTTGCATCTTGACTACGCATATTCCATTAAGCCATTATCTTTATCAGATGAGTGTATTGATAAATGCGAGGCATTGCTATCGAAAATGGGATTTCATGGGGGCCAAGTTCACTTGAGAAAGGATCCAATACTTTCAGGAAAAACAAGAGATATCTTGGCCGATGTCTCTATGGGAGGCTCAAAAGCTAGACGATTCTTAGGAAACCATTCAGGAAGGCAAGTGAATACGGCTTGGGAGTGTTGGAGAGAGCTATGTGAGATCACAACAAATGTTGCAAGCACGCCGAGGCTTGCGTTTCTTAGAATGGAGGTCTGGATACACCTTGATGTTTTTCTGAAACTCCTCAGGCAACATAAGACAACATATACATATGCGGAAGAGTTCAAAAGATCAATCACAAAGCTTGTTCAAGCGATAAAAGAGGCATGGGGAGAAAAAGATATCACTTTTTATCTGGTAAAGTAATAATTATTTAATATGGCCTTATTTTGATAGGTTTTTCAATTGGTATAAAATTTGTGTTACTTTGTATTGCAGCATATTCTTCATATTCATGGACCTTTCTTTGTGGAGGAGCATGGCCCCTTAGCAACTTATAGTAACCAAGGCATGGAAAAATCCCACTATCAAGCACGCACAAGTTATTTTCGAAGCACAAGGCATGGGGGAGGAGTTACAAAAAGCAATGCTTTGGAGGAGCTATTCAACTGGTTTTTTCGACGACAACTTCAAAGAATGCAAATAAAAGACGGCAATGACACACGAGCAATCGCACTTTTATATATAAGAAAGAATATATACAAAGCTAGTTTTCCAAAACTCTCACATTCTCTTCCTCCTCAGGAATCTTTCCTCTATAACGTAGAAATTTTTTTCTCTTGTAGCCAGCTATAGATTTTACATCAGTTCGGTCTGCAGCTAAGGCGTAGGATGAAAACGCCAAAAAGTATCCTGCTCTAGAAGCAGAGTAACCTGGACCGCAGCCAAAAATTCTAATTGCTGCAGTCTTTTCCAAAAACATTACTTTGTGAGCATTATATTATAATCCTGAGAAACCTAGAAGCCTTGTAAGAGCTTTAATACAAAGTATGGGCCATGCTGCATCCTCTGAGAAACTACTATTGTTAACCTCAAACACGACAAGAGCGAAAGAAGGCGGAGAAGACGTAGGGCAAAGGCGAAAAGAGGTAGCCCGACGGAAGGAAAAGAAGGAGAAAAGCTCAAAAAGCGCAAGGACAACCATCAAAGACTCATAGAGCGCAAGGACAACCGTCAAAGACCAAGGCAACCGTAAAAAGGGAAAGGCGCATAAAAAGCGCACTCTAAAATCTTGTAAAAGAGTGCCGGGCTCTCACCCATGCTATTTGTAAAGATAAAAGGGTAGTGAAAAGAAAGCAAGGAAGAGAAAAGAACAATGGGAAACAGGGCCTGGGCTATGATCGGCCATGTAAAAAAGGGAAAAAGGGAATGACCGCCCAAAAGGGAAGTAGGGTTTTGTATAAAAAGCTGAAAAGTGAATGAAGAGCTCATTCTTTGGTGTGGCAAACTAGTTTTCTCCTTCCTCTCTTCTTCTCTTCTTCTTCTTGCTTGTGTTTGTGTGCTCTTGAGAGAGGGAGTGTGAGAAATTGAGGGAGTGAGCACGTGAGAGAGTGAGGAATCAAGAGGGTGAAGCTTTCCACCATCTCCTCCCCCCTTCTCCTCTTCTCCTTCCTTCTCTTCTCTTGCGCACGCGGCTATGGAGGATGAGGCTTGGAGGAGGAGGAGGCTTGAGGATGCTTGAGCTAGCATCAAGAATCGTGGAGCTACCTAAGTGTGAGAGAGAGGAGGGCACTCGATCGAGCATCAAGGTAAGTTCACTGCATTCATAGGATCGGTGGCGTGACGGCTAGGTGAGAGATAGCCATGAGAGCTCGCTTGGAACGCTTGAACAATAAGCGGTCCGTGGGTCTTGGCGGTTGAGCGAAAGCTCCCACATTTTGGTTCCGTTGCCGGGACCGACGGATTCAAGCTCGAGCACTCGCACGCCCCATATCGAGCACCGAAGTAGGGCATTCACCCTGAAATGGAGCTTGAGATAGGTAGGAAGTCTGGTGTTTTTAATCTTCAGAACAGGTAAGTGTTTTTGAACAATCTGGTTAATAATGACTGGACAACATGGAGAAATTGGTTCAGTTTTTTGTTTTCAATTCAGAATGTGTTTAGGATAGATTAGCAGTAGGAAATCGCACACGAAGAGGCACAGGGCTGCTGCTGTGAAACCAGGGAGAGATCACTGGAACAAAAGGAAAAAATGGAGTAGATGCAAGGTAACGGCATAAGGAACACCAGGGACAGAACCTGGAGGGTGTAGGGCAGAACTAGCAGAGTATAAAACTCTGAGGGGGGGCAAGAGGACCCCATTTTCAACCAACAGAGAGCGAAGGAGACAGAGAGGGAGAGAGTGAGTGAGCTGGGCAGCTATCCGATCGTCTGGAGCTAGGAGGACATTGCATTCGGCGACTTCAGGTAATCGATCTCGTCCACCCCACTCCAACTCTGTCGCGGGGTAATCGCACGACCAATAGGATAATACACCTAGTGGAATTCAAGCAAGTCGGTGTGCGCGACCCATCGGACCGGCGGAATCGGACGGCCGGCCCAGTGTCCGATTCCTAGAATCGGACACTCGAACAATCGTCCGATCGGACCTCCCACTCAATCACTAGCTCGGACTAACTGGTCCGATCGGAGTGCCACGTGGCACTCGGATCGACCAGCCCCTTTTGTTAAAATCGGACGCTCGGACCACTCGGACGCCCGGACTCGGACCCACCAGTCCGATCGGACGGAGTTCTACATGCCTAGAATCGGACCTCCTAGAATCGGACCACCTAGAATCGGACCGCCTAGAATCGGACCGCCTAGCATCGGACCGCCTAGCATCGGACCGCCTAGAATCGGACCGATTCCTCGCACACCCGTCCGTCCGATTCTTGAGAATCGGACACGCGGACCCTAAGACCCCCACTTCGCCCTGACATACCTGGTCCGATCCCCACAATCGGACCACTGGTAAATCGGACGTCCGATTCCCAGAGTCAACCTAGAACAAAACTTGACCCATTTAGGAGCACACTGGGGCACTCCCCCGGTGGTCCCCCTCCCACGTGCGCAACAGGAAGCAGCATGGGGCCCTGCTACCCATGAGGCGGCCAGGAAGAGAGTAGTAAAGCCTGTTAGGCCCAAAACGAATAGGAGTGGGCAAGACACAGGGAGAGCACTCACAGCACTTGATCGAATTTCCGCACTTGAAGAACACTTAGGAAAGTCGAAATCCTGTTTGAGCATGAGTGCATAAGGATAACACAATTACGAGTGGCCCTAAGTTGAGCGCTGCATTCAAAAAGTAAAAAAGAACTCACTCAGATAAATTGCCAAAATTTTACGAGTGGCCCTACGACAGACGCACAGAGCGCAGGGTAGGATCAAGCGAGGAGTAACAACGACAAGGAGTGGATGGACAGCCAGGCGTAAGGATTTCACCATGACAGAGGGCGTTCCAGATCATCGGTTTGCAGGGGAGCTAGATGTTAGCACGTTTCCGGAAGCCATACAGCAAATGGTGAGCAGTTACGATGCGCACGCCCGGTACGAACACCATGGCAGGACAGCGGAGGCAATTATTGCAGACCTAGAGGAGGAGAGGAGGCTAGCCTGCAAGGCATTGCAGGGCATAGCAGACTATAATAGGGACCAACAAGCCAGGAGCCTAAGGCAAAGCATGGAGCTGCATGAGGTGCAGCGAGTAGTGAACCTGGCTGGCCGGACCCAAACAGACCATGAGAGAGCACTCGAGGGAGACCTGACGCTAGGCGAGCTCCTCATGAAACGGCTGCTCGATAACACCGCGGCAGAGCAAAATGCCGCTGCGCTAGCAACCTCGCTACTTGCAGGACTAGGAGCAACCCAGGGCTCAAAGAGCCAGGCCAAAATACCTATTGTCGCCAAACAACTCGACAAGTACCAACCACCGGATGACCCGTACAGCTTCGTCGAGCAGTTCGAGCAGGTCTGCGAAGCAAATGGCCTCAATGACCAAACCCAGCGTTCGGACTTTGCTTAAGCGATAAGGGTAGGACGTGGTATACAAGTCTAGATAATGTAGAACGGGCCAATTTCAATAACCTCAAGGATCTCTTCGTTAAGAGATTTGCCGAACCCGGATACTCTGACAACCTGCTAGTGCGTCTGATGAACGTCAAGCAAAAGGAGAAGGAGGGCATCCGCGACTACGTCACCCATGTTAGAAGCCTCCTTAAGAGAATCCCCTTGGGCGAAAGACCGACCGACAGGGCGGTGTCAACCGTGTTCATCAGTGGGATTCGGGATGAAGAATTGTACAAAGCACTAGCGGGCAACTCGAGCTTGCAAAGGGACGTGATGGCTAGAGTTTTCGAGGAGGCCATTAGGGTCAATGACCAGCTGAGGGAGCGGAGCTCCAGGAGCTCGAACCCGGAAGAACTCAACCCACGGAGTTTAGAACGAACTCCAACCTCTAGCGAACGACCCAACACGTCATCCCACGATAAAGGGAAGTCTGCCGAGGCAGACCATGGCTTGGCCGAGGTGAAGATAGAACTGGCCAAAATACAGGACATGTTACGGTGACCTGCGCGTCAGCATACCCAGTGCGTGTACTGCGGAGGAAACCACCTGCCAGCAGAATGTCAGGACCCTAGGTCGAGACCCTGCACCAACTGCGGAAGGTTCGGCCATGATGCCGCACACTGCAGATTACCACGACGACTGCCGTACACGCAGCCCTATGGCCAGCTCTATCCGGCTAACAGGCCACAGCCATTCTACGGAAGGGGAGCTCCTCTTGCCCTACCAGCACCTAACGATGCAAAGCCAGTGGTCCCTAGAATGGACATCAACCCTACCGGTATCCCTAGGCTGCCTAGTCCCTATGTGACCCACCCGACGAGTGATGCTCCTGTGCATTACGTAGAGGAGCCCAATGACGAAGAAACCTACATGTACCCGTACATCTCGCACAACGACGAGGGCAATGCAATCCTCATGGATTATCGACCAGTACCGGTGATGGCACTAGGACGAGGATGGGGTAGAGGCCTGGGAGGGCAGCCACCACCGGATCCAGTCACTTGTTGGACATGTGGGCATCCCGGCCACGTCTCGTCAAGGTGCCCAGAGAGAGAGCAGCAAAACAGGGACAAAGCCGACCAAAGGTGTGCGGAGTGCGGAATCACTCATCTTTTCATAGATTGCCCAAAGCGGAAGCCGCCTTCTGGGACGGCCAATTTTCCGTCCGTCCCTCTAGGACTGTTTGGGGTTGAAAACCCTGATGGGGAGGCCACACCTATCCCTCTACGAGTGATGACCCGAGCACAAACGAGGCAGGCCGGCGTCTCTCTGCTAGGACCTAGCAATCTCGACGCTGTCTCTGTAGGAAAGAAAAGCCATAGGCGGAAAAAGAAGAGGTCAGAGGCTAAGGTCGCACTAAAAACCGACAGCATCACGACCTTGCCCCCTGGCAAGAAGGTCTCAGATGCAGAGGCAGAAACTTCAGCCCCTAGAACTGCACAACCGGAGAGCGCTAAGGTGGGGGAATATCCACACCCCAGGCGGCAGTTGGAAGCCATAGAAAAGGTAAAGGAGTGGGTGAGGGAGGCTCAACAGCACCTCAAGGACGTCGAGCCTATCACGGAGGATGAGATTGAGGACCTCTCCAGCATGAGTGCACCATCATCGCTACCCCGCCCTAAGTCTGCCGAGGCGGCTACGCCACTAGCAGTACTGACAAGGGCAAGGCCAGGCCTAGACGTAACAGAACCACAGGACAGCCCTGGCCGTTGGCCCGGACAGTCTGAACATAGATCAGAACAGGGGGTTAGCAACCTCCTAACCACGTTAGTAACCACCCCTGTAACGGTTGCGCTGGGAGAGCTGCTCAGGCAGCACTCGACCCTGTGGCAGGATCTCAAGCGGTGGATCGACAGACCGCACGAGCAAGCGCCAGGAAATGCTCAAGACCAGGATGCAGAAACGCATTTGCCAAGCTTGACGCTACACTCAACCCCTAAGTCCTTGCACATCAACACCTTCTGGGAGGGCTCAGAAATGCACGCAGTCTTATCAATCCTAGCCCTAGGGGACACAACGAGAAGGGGGATCGTGGACACAGGCGCAGGGGTCAGTGTGCTCAACCATGCAGTGCTACAGAAGTGGGGAAACCCACCCGTCGAAACTGCCCGGTTTAATATCACACTAGCAAATGGCATGCGAGTGAGACCATTCGGGGTCTTGAAGAATTGGCCAGTGAAGATTGCAGGAATTCAGTTCTCTGTCGACTTCATCGTCATGAAGGGAGTAGACTATGACATCTTATTGGGTCGACCCTGGATGCGCAATGCTAGAGTTATCGAAGTCTGGTGTAACAACCTGATCTTCTTGGGCAACCGAGCTGACGCTGTGAGAATAGAGATGGACACTTGGAAGACCTCACCAGTCGACCTAGATACCATCTCCACTCTACTCAAAGGAACCGACCAGAACAAGGAATCCCGCGGGTCCTTGACGAGGTATATCCCTTGCCCGGAGGACGAGCGGGATTGGATGCACGTTCTCGCTACGCTCGATTTGCCATTCTCGGATCAGGAAGCGTACGAGCAGGCTGTCCAAACAGTTGGCAAGCCAAGAGAAACACAGCCCACGCCTGTCTACATGATGGCAGCAAGCCTCCATGACGGACCTAAACCTGTCAACTTCCAAGTGCCAACCAATAGGAGACAACTTCAAGGGATACTGGGACACCTAACGAACCGACTAGAGCTCAACGCAGCCGCCAATCTCAAGCCGCTCCAGGACCTCTTGGAGCAACCCGAATGGAAGTGGACCAGAGTGCACGAACTAAATCTCAGATACAACTGGGCATTGGTTTCCGACCAACAAAATGAGGGAAAACAGGCCCTGGAGATCGACGCGCAGTCCAGCGAGGCGGATTCCAGCGACGAATACGAAGATTGCCAACCCTTCGATGAAGAAAGTGAGGGCGAGATGGACACAGTAGAATATGATACCGAAGGACGAGAAATTGAACAAATCCGAGCGGATGCAAAACCACAGCCGAGGCCGGCCATCTGGATGGACCAAGGGGTCATGTGTGCGAAATGCGATCGTGCGTGGTTGGAACAAATGGGAGCTGTGGATTTTAAGCAGGCCGGCCTGACGCAACCAAGAGTGGCAGCCCTGCTTAGAACCGAGTCGCCCTCCGAACTGAGGTCGCCAGGAGAGACCACCTCCCCTAGTGAAAATGAGGAATTCGACTCTGAATCTGAAGTTACTTCGGAGGATGACCCGGAAATCCCCATGCCACCCAAGGCCAGACGCACCAGGGGAGATCTGCCCATCCACCTGAGGCACCGACGACTCCGACAGAATAAAACAGAGCGCTCCAACGACGTGCGATCGGAAGAACAACGAAAGCCGCGGGACCTCCCTAAGCGCTTTTCGAAATTCAAAAAAGGGGATAGGGTGGTGGTTCTGCTAAGCGCCAAACGCCAAGGGCAAATCCGCGAACCCATCGAAGGGCCAGCCAAGGTCAAGGAGATAAATCTTGCCCTGGGACGGGAAACGCCCCGACCGGTGTTCATTGCCGAGGACCTGACCACGGAGGAGGAATCCAACCTCATCACTCTTTTGTGGGAGTATCGGGATGTGTTTGCTTGGTCCCTAGACGAGCTACGAGGAGTGGACCCGAGTGTTGTGACTCACAACATACCCATGACGACGGATGCAATGCCGGTCAAGCAGCGACCATATCCCATGAATCCCAAGCACGCCCATGCTATCAAGGAGGAAATTGACAAGTTAATGCGAGCTGGGTTCATTTACGAAATTGAGCACACAGACTGGGTATCACCCATAGTCATTGTGATGAAGAAAAACGGCAAGATTCGAGTGTGCGTCAATTATAAGAAAGTAAACGCAGCAACAAAGAGAGACAACTACCCCTTACCATACACTGAGCAAATGCTAGAGAGGGTGGCAGGTGAGGAAGCCTATAGTTTCCTGGATGGCTTCTCGGGATACAATCAGGTGCAAGTGCACCCTGCAGATAGGCACAAGACCGCCTTCGCCACTGAGTGGGGCGTCTTCGCCTATGTAGTCATGCCATTCGGGCTAACCAATGCCCCCGCCACCTTTCAGCGCCTCATGTGCACCATATTCAAGGATATGCTTCGCAAGGAGTTGGAGGTCTTCGTCGATGACCTGTGTGTCCATTCAACTTGGAACCAGCATCTCGAAAAACTCCGCACGGTCTTTGAACGGTGCCGTTTATACCGTCTCTCCCTCAAACCCCTGAAATGTCAATTTTGGGTAAAGCACGGTTGCATCCTGGGACACGTGGTGTCCAAGAACGGCATTGCCACGGACTTCTCAAAGGTCAAGGTTATCGTGGACCACCCACCCCCAAGCAATTATAGGGGGGTTCAATGCTTCTTAGATCACACAGGATACTACAGGCGGTTTGTACTAAACTATGCGCTTATCGCTAGGCCATTGTACAAACTACTAGTTGCCTTCGAGTGGACCGAGGCCTGCCAGCAAGCCTACGAGGAACTGAAAAAAGCCCTTACGACAGCACCTATCCTACGACCCCCAGATTGGACCATGCCATTCCATGTACACATCGACGCTTCTAAGTTCACCGTGGGGGCAGTGCTGTGCCAACCAGCCGAGCATAACTTAGATTACCCAGTAAGTTTTGCAAGTAGGCAGCTTACTGAAACAGAGATGAACTATTCAACAACGGAAAGAGAAGGACTAGCTATGGTGTTCGCCGTGAAGAAGTTCCGGCATTACCTGCTTGCCACCCCCTTCACCTTCTTTGTCGACCATCAAGCCCTGCTCTACCTAGTCAACAAACCTTGCGCTACCGGGCGTATAGCACGATGGCTTCTCCTGCTCCTAGAGTTCGACTTCTCAGTGGTAGTACGGAAGGGAAAACAACACTATATGGCTGACCATCTGTCCCGAATACCCACAGGAGAAGCTGCTGGACAAGGCATAGTGGACGAATTACCAGACAGCCACTTATTCTGCATGTCCAGCGAAAAAGACCTATTCAGGGCCGACCTAACACCATATTGGGCGGACGACATAGTCCAAGTACTCGAGCATGGGCTACCCGAACGACCAATGGAACGGGCACGACTCAGGCGATTAATCCTGAAGATCCAGCCTTATCAGTTGATTGCAGGCCAGCTCTATAGGCTGGGGCAAGACGGTCTGCTACATAGATGCGTATGTGAGCATGAGATGCATGATGTGCTCTCAGAGGCGCACAGCGGCATTGCAGGAGGACACTTTAGCGGGGATATGACAGCTCGCAAGGTGTTGCAGTCCCAGCTATGGTGGCCCACGCTCTTCCGGGATGCCTCACAATTTGTCAAACACTGCGATGCGTGCCAACGAACGAGGGTCCCAATCCGAAAAGATCAGATGGAGTTAACCCCGGTCATCGCTCACCAACCTTTCGAAAAGTGGGGTATTGACTTCATAGGACCCATCAGCCCTGCGGCACAATATTCACAGGCTAAATATATAGTGGTAGCCACCGACTACCTCACCAAATGGGCGGAGGCGAGAGCCACGCGGAAAAAAGACGCTAGGACAACTGCCAAGTTTTTATGGGAACAAGTGATCTCACGTTTTGGGTGCCCCATCGAATTGGTCAGCGACCAGGGAACGCACTTCATCAACGAAGTGATAGCCCATCTCCTTGTGAGAAATGCGGGATCTAGAGCATGGCAGAGGCGGAAGCTATGGAGGATGGAAGATGAAGATACTACTCATGTTGACATTGACAAAGAAGACAACTGTTACACAAGTGAATTAGGTTTCAAGATTGAGACTTGAACTCATAAACACAATCTTGTGTAGGACTGACAATGACACAGAGACTTGACAGAAAGAGACAAGTACTATTGCATTATCATCATATGAAAGTGATAGTCAAGTACATCATTATATAGGATTGCTTGGTAGCACATTTCATCACTGTGCCTATGGGATCTGTCTCTCTTCCTAGAATGAACTGCATCTTCCTAGCCTAGTTGTTCCATACAAAGGGGCATACATAGGGTGTGATTGGCAGATTCTCAACACCCCTCCTCAATCACAACCTGAAAGTACAAAGTGTGTAGAGGCTTTAGTGAGAGCAGCACCTGCAAAGTGTGGGCATACCACAAACATGGCAAAACACCAGAGGCTGTCGCAGAAAAGGCTAAGTGTGGGTACCATAAACATGGTGAACATCCAGAGGCTGTAACAGGGGCCTCACAAAGTGTACAGAGGCTGTAGTACAAGGCTACATGAGGAGTTTACAAAGCTTATGAAAGGAACATTAAGGCAGGTACAATGCTTTTAAAACAAAAAATGAGAGACAAGGACCGATAGGCCCTTGTGGTCTTTTTTAGCATATGATTTCTCTTTGTCAGCATGGAAAATCTTCTTGTCTTTCATCTTTGGTTCTTCAGCTTTGAATGATGTGGTCTTTTGGTCTTCATGGCTGATCTTCTTATTGTCCTTCTTCCTTTGCTCTTTGATCTTATCGTCTTCTTGGTCTGGTTTCCCATGGACTTTGCTTGCAGCTTTAGTCTTCATGTCCATGTCTTTGTTCCTCTCAAGCAAAGACATCTCATTCTTCATGATGGCCAAGGTAACTGGAGTGTCTTCAAAAAATTTAGATGGAATCATTGATTGCACTTTAGTATGAGCAACTCCATGTCTTTCTGCAAGTAGATCACAAAAATCTTCTATGTAGTGTAGATAAGCAACACAGGTCATGTTACTTTTCATGAAGTGCATCCACATAGAAATCTTCTTGGTTATCATAGATATGACCAAGAATCTGCTTCAAATCTGTGAGTAAGTGGCAACCAAATTGATCTTCAATGTGTCAAAAAACACAAGTGAAGATAGTGTTAAATCAACACTCTTAAGTATCAAGGGATACTAGAGTTGAAGATGGTGATTCTTGATGCCGATCCTTTGCTTGATGAACCCGTTGTTTGAGTCCTCTCCTTGCTAGTAAAATCTTACTGAACACTGAGTAAATACTCAGATCAGATTAGCAGAATCTTCAGTTGAGTGAAAAGAGTAAGAAAATGAAGCTTTGGAGCTCAAGTCTATGAGAGGTCTTCAAATCTTCAATGGTCTTTAAGTGCTTCAGAGATCTCCCCTCCTTGATTTGATGGACAAATGTTGTTGGAGACTAATCAAATTAGTGAATCAAAGTGGCAGAGTTTAGCTTGACTCAAGCCAATGAGGAAAAATCAAGTGAAATGAAAGCTTGAAAGAAAATAGCTATGGAGTCCCACAGTTAGGGTTTTCAGCCTGACTGGTTTTTCTACTACATCAGCCCACAAACTTGATCATCCGGCGTCAAACTCAAGCTAGAGGTAGCTTAGGTCATGGGCTTACAAAGCCCTATGGTTGTAGGACAAGGCGCAGTACAGACGGGCTCCATGGCGTGTACGACCGGGCAGAGGCGCAGATTTAACAGCGATCTCGAATTCACGCAATGCTGGGCTCGATGATGAGCAATGTTGGACTGTGATGTATCAGGAGGCTGCGCCTTGACCTAGGCAAGATATGTCCAGAAGAAAGCGGGTCAAAATATTGAGTGTGGAAGGAGATCAAGAAGCTCCAAGGAGGCAGGGTGCAGTCCTGGCTATGGCAGACACAGTTCAAGATGAAGGTCAAGTTGAAAAATGGAGTCATGAACTGACATTGAGTTGGATGTGAGCTGGATAGAGGTTGAGAGGAATCAAGAGAGGCTGGAGAAGCAATGCCATGCCCAACTGGGCTCTGATACCATGTGAGAAATGCGGGATCTAGAGCATGGCAGAGGCGGAAGCTATGGAGGATGGAAGATGAAGATACTACTCATGTTGACATTGACAAAGAAGACAACTGTTACACAAGTGAATTAGGTTTCAAGATTGAGACTTGAACTCATAAACACAATCTTGTGTAGGACTGACAATGACACAGAGACTTGACAGAAAGAGACAAGTACTATTGCATTATCATCATATGAAAGTGATAGTCAAGTACATCATTATATAGGATTGCTTGGTAGCACATTTCATCACTGTGCCTATGGGATCTGTCTCTCTTCCTAGAATGAACTGCATCTTCCTAGCCTAGTTGTTCCATACAAAGGGGCATACATAGGGTGTGATTGGCAGGTTCTCAACACTCCTATCCACATTCCTCATCATCCATCGCAAATCCTCACCATACTACCCTCAAGCTAACGGCCAGGCTGAGTCAACCAACAAAATTCTCATCGCCGTCCTGACCAAGGTTGTCTCTACCTCACGAAGTGACTGGGACAATAAGTTGATGGCGGCCCTGTGGGCCTACCGAACAGCTTATAAGACGGTCGTCGGGCAAACGCCTTTCAGGCTGACCTATGGGACCGAAGCTATTCTCCCCCTAGAATTCTTTGTCCCCACCCTGCGGATAGCACTACAAGAACGATGGGAGGGGAGGGAGGCATGGACGCAACGCTTAGTCGAGCTAGAACGCCTGTCGGAGGTACGTCTGCTAGCCACCCATGCGCTTATTTGTGAGAAAGCTAGACGCAAAACCTGGTTTGACAAACACGTCAAGCAACGAGAGTTTGAGCAGGGCGACCTAGTACTCCTCTATTCAGTTAAAGGACACAAACAAAAGATGAAATTCAGAGGTCTGGGGCCCTTTAAGGTCCGCGCAATCAGTCGTACTGGTAATGTCGAGCTGGAAACCCTGGACGGAGAGGGCATCGGCTTCTTTAACAGCAATCGAATCAAAAAGTATTACCCGCCCATGCACCCACTGCATGAACAACCAATGGTGGAACCGCTTGTTAAAATAGGAGTAGCCACACTTACAGAAATCGAAGAAGATGAGGACGAGCTTGTCGAACCCGCCTACCTCCCATCACAATCACGGCCAAGCAAACGTGCTCCATCAACGCCCTGATCGAAGAGGGGGCGGATTTTAACATCTTAGCACACGAGCATTGGACCCAACTGGGCACTCCAACACTTCACCCCACAGCAGCCAGATTGAACCCATATGGGGCCCAATCCTACCCTCTCCTTGGCACGTGCAGGGTTGCAGTTTCTATCGAGACGGAAACTATCCTCATGTTGTTCTATGTCCTACCCGATGCCAGGGAAGCAGGCACAGAGTCACTGCTCGGGCGAACTTTTAAAAAGCAGACCCGCTACAATGTTGATTATGCGTTACAACGCATCCACCTAACAATCGGGAATGTGACAATTACCACGACCTCCAACCAGCACCTCGTAACCCCAACCATGCTCAACGAACCACCATTAGAAATAGTTGCACAGAGGACCAAGAAAGAAGGCCGTACATATCTACTACCCCCAGATCCCCATGCACCGCAACCCGCCAGACCTAAGGCAAAACCCCAACAGACTCGCTTGCACTGGGTGCCGAAAAAGCCGCGGGATCAGTCTACAACTAGACGTGCGGATCCGCGAAACACATACAAACCTAAACCTAGACGACCAAGATGCCATCATCACAAGCGCCGCGTGGTCAAGAAAATATGGGTCCCTAAAACCCTGCTGCATGCACAAGGCTACTATGAAGGGAATGCCTTGCTATGGATCCCCAAGGTCCCCACTGACACAGGTCCAGCTCCTACGTCAATCGCAACGTCCGGTCCGCAGACACTCCCCGGTCCTCGGACACTTCAAGACCACGAACCGCGCAATCCATCCCAGTCATCTGACTTCCTTGATAGGCATTCCACAGGCGTCATACACGCCCAACTGCCCAAGCACCGGCCACTACTGTCGGCGGTCTCACCCAACCACCCTGGCCCGCAACCCAGCAGCCCTGTCGACCGCCCGAGCACGGTCCCTCAGACCAACCTTGACCCATCCCTTCAACTGTTGGCCGAGCCGCTGACTCAAACAGGCCCCCACCGGCAGCCCTGTGCCGACCAAACTTCTAGCCCCAACAAATCTCAACCACCCGGCGGCCTTAAGCCTTCCTATGAACGGAAGTCATTCCTAACGCTGGCCGCGGACCTCGCTGAGGACACAGGGATTGACGTTGTGGACTGCATCAAACAACTCGACGCCACTTTTGTGGCACTGGCCCTTAGCTATGACCTCCTAGACTTGGGACTGTTAGCAAAACCCCTTGCAACGGACGTACGCACTATGCCTTGCTCGTGGGAAACTTTCGAATTCGCCTTCGCGCAAGCTTCACGCTCTGCCGCTGAGCTACTCGCTCGTGAGGTCTCCGAAGAGCAAGCCATTAGGAAACGCCTCATCCCATCGTTTGACCTGCGCACGGTGTCCAGCCTCACCAACCAAGAAACAGCAAGGTTGTCCCGCCTCGCGGACACCGAATCTCCCTTCTTGAAGCAATGGTACACTCTTCGACTAAAGTGGGAAACAGAGGGATGCCGCACAATGACCAACGCCGAACAACGCCGAGCCATCAAGACGGCCGAGTATGATCCCACATACGTCGCGCCCATCTCGTACCGAGTGTTAACCACTCTTCGAGGTTGAACCATGGACGATCATATCTTAGGACACCCCTATCTCGATCGTATCCTGACCGAGGAAGAGCTCCATATCGCAAGTCGAACCAACTCCGGAGATTTCCTTACCGATGTCCTCACATACATCACCCACGTAGGCATCCGACCCTGTGACCTGGACCACACTGCACACCTCGAATATAACCCCAACTTCTACGATTGGCTCCTCCTTAAAACAACCTGACCACTTGCAGCCCACACCCCAATCCTGGGACGGATTTTTCTTTTCCTCCAGGGAAAGGGCAGGAAATAGTGGGGCAGTAAATCAATATAAATAGTGGGGCAGTAAATCTAAAAGGCAAACCAAGCATGAAAGTTAAAAAAGTGAACCACGCATGAAAAAGCTCCAAATTAAAATGCCATGCAGGAACAGGTGATAGAAGTTGAAATAATAATAATAATTTTTTATTGTAAATGATGAAATCTATTATGGTTGTCCCACAAATTGGTTGCCAAAATACTAAGGAGCGAGTTGACTGGATGTACAGGTAATGACCATGGCAGGCCAAGATAAGGTGAGCAAACTCCCTTTTTCGGAGGAGGAACAGGCGCGGTACGGCCTCACGGTGGAAACCAGAGCATTCAATCAGCTGAAGTTCCGCCATATGCTCAATTTGGAGGATGTAGTTATTGAGGAGCCAGCAGTGCGATGAATCATGGAGCAATGCCACTTGCAACGGTACCTGGAAGCAGTAGGCCGGAGAATAGACTATGCCCTATGCGCAGAATTCCTATGCACCTTCAACAAAAACAGAGGCACCATCACAGTACGGGACGCAGGAGCCACCAAACAGGTGCAGGTTGAGCTAACCCCGGAACTGGTAGAACGAGCTCTGGAACTTCCAAACAAGGTGGAGAAGAAGCCGAAAAGGGACGTCTACGCCATGTTGGGAATGGACAAGGTGAAAGCCCACACCAACGACGGAGTCAACTTGGCAGACATCCCTGATCCAGAGATCCAGCTGCAAGCAAAAATGATGCATGCCCTATTTTCTAGTCAACGGTACAATAGCGTCATGTCCAGGATAAATGTACCTTTACTCGAAAGCATCGCGGCTCAGGCACTGGATGAGGTAAACCTCAATGGCTTCGTGAGAAGGACGATCGAGGCCTCAGCAAAGGCCCTGGCAATGGCAGGAAGGGCCAGGGCAGGAGAATCCCTCTCGCCTCGATCGACCCGCAAGGCCT
This sequence comes from Lygodium microphyllum, assembly GCF_053477565.2. NCBI lineage: Eukaryota > Viridiplantae > Streptophyta > Polypodiopsida > Schizaeales > Lygodiaceae > Lygodium > Lygodium microphyllum. The sequence continues at coordinate 158,824,155 of NC_141135.1, read as the reverse complement.
CATCCTCCAAGGCCTCCACAGTAGGGTTTGGAGGTGTCCTCACTGCAATCCTCCACGAGGCAATAGGGCAGGGACGTGCTGAAGAGGACAAACAGGGAGGCGGCGGAAAAGGAGGCGAATCGCCGTCGCAGTCCCAGCCCCGGCCGGACGAACAATCGGATGAAATAGAGACGGACACCGACAAGGAGGAGGAGCGCCAGGCGGCACCAGAAAGGGAAGCGGAGCAACGAATCAAATCCCTGCATTGAAAGAGAGAGGAGGAGCGAAGGAGGAAAGAGCGGGCGGAGCTCGAATGGGCCCGAAGAGAGTCGGTGAGAGAAGAAGAGGAAAGAAGAAAAAGAGCTGAGGAAGAGCTAAGGAGAAGAGAAGAAGAAGAATTGGAGCTGGCAACGCGTCGCTCCATCGAGGAACAGTGTAGGAAAGAAATAGAAGGAGCGGGTAGGGCATACCAGCCCGAATCTGAAGCACCCGGCCCCAGCACTGGTGCACCAGAACCCGTGCCGCCGCCTCCCACAGAAGGGAAGGGAAAAGAACCGATCAGACCCTCCTCCCCTTCCCCCGCACCAGCCGCACAAGCCACTCCCCTCAAGATGACGCCCCCTGACACGGCCACCCTGGTGCACACCGCAAAGGTAGATGAAAGCAATATAGTTACCTGGCTACAATTCTTAGTGGAACGAGAATTGGCAAGGGACGCAGCCAAGGCCACCCTAGTCTCAGGGGCCAAAAGGGCAGCGACGACCGAGCTAGAGCATGAGCCAGACGAGAAAAGACAAAAGGTGGAGGAGACCGCTACTACTACGATCCGGCCCCACTCTCCACCCCCAGCAGGCCACTATGATGACTATGTAAAGGAGCTGCTCGCGCAGTTGCAAACAGCCAGGCAGGAAAGGTGGGTGGCAGTGGAAGAGCTGGCAGCAGAGCGTGAATCGCAAGCGGTCCTCCAACTAGACAGAGTAAGACAAATAACAGAATATCAAAAAGAAATAGCTGCGCTTAAGGAGGAAGCCAGCACCAAGGAGGTGGAGGAGCTGAAAGCACTGAAGGAGTGCGATGCTACTTGGGAAAGACGAAGGAAATTTCTGATGGAGCGTCTCACCAGGGAAAGGGAGACAAATGCCCACCTTCAGCGCAGAAATGACCAGCTATCTGCAACTAACTTGGAAGCACAGAGCCAACTCAAAAAAATCAGAGAAGACGTTGCAGAGCTGGATCAATTGCGGGCAGAACAGGTGCGCCGGTTACAGACGACGCGGGACCAACTCAACGAGCAGATTGCAGAACAACAACAAGAGTAGTCCCGTTTGCACCAGGAGCTCGAAGCCCAACAACAGCAGCTCAGGGCGATGACCCTCCGACAAGGAGAGAGCCTGGAGGACATGGAAAAGCGGGCAAAGGAGTGGGCAATTCACAACGAGCAGAGAGTGCGAGACCTAGCGCGCCGGCTGGCCAAGGCTGAGGGTGACAAAGTAATGGCGGAAAGCCAAGCAGAGGCAGCTCAACTTGCCATGATGGCTCAGCAGCACACTTTCATCAACACGCTACTCCACACCACCCACTCAGAAACAGGAGAGACCAATGATCAGTTGCACAAAAAGCTAACCACTGCGCGCCAGGCCCTTATGGCAGGCCTGCACGTACCACTGCAACTGGGTGGTCCTCCGTAGAGCCTGGAGGAACAAAGGAAATGTCTGGCACAAGCAGGACTCACAACACAGGAAATGGATGATCTGGGGTTCACTGAAGAAAAAACACAGGAGGAGGAGCAAGCGGAAGGGGGTGAGCACGAGCTTGAATTAGGGCCTCAGGACGAGGAATATGCCCCGCCACCCCCTCAACCCCCACAAACCGAAGTGCCACCCCAGGATGCACCCGCCGAACGAAGAGTGGCCCACACCACTCGAAGGAAGGAACTAGTGGAGAAGGCAAGAAGAAAACTCAAGGCCAGACCCGCCCTGAAACAGCCCGTCCCGTTCCCGCTGCGCACCCAAGACTCATCCGCTGAGTATCGTGCTGAGATGATCATCTAGGAGCAGCAGGAGTATAGCCGGGTCCCCTTCGACCTACGCTTCGAATTGCCCACCGCTCTGAATAGGGTGCTGCCCATTCAGTTGGTGGAGGATGTCATCGCCATGGGGGCCCGGCTCAAAGCTAGATGGTTAGAAGAGCGTGAGGCCCACCCAACTGCTTGGGGGACCGAGGACCGCGAATTTTGGCAAGACAAAGTCCTTCAGGTACCCCGCACCATAGAAGGATATAGTTCCCAACCTACCTGGAGGCAGCGCATTTTTGACGTCAACCTGGAGGCGTGGATGGCGTTTTGCAACACCCTCCCTTCGGAAAGGAACGACCCCACCTATATGCCGTTTCCTCGAAGGGTAGGCGTGGATTTTAACCTGTCCATCCACGGCAGGTTTGACTTTCCCATTATTTACAATGTCAACTCCACGTCCCATAGGAGCGCCCTTCTCTTCACCCTACCCGATTTGTACAGCTCCATAAATAAATTCCTTACTGAATTCTCTTCTTGTCCTGACCCAGCCTTCATCACCACCTGTAACTACCTCAGATTAATTAGAATACTAGTACACCACGAACCTGCGCCCCAAGAGCGCCATCTCCCGCCCCTTTATTTTGATCCCAACGCCATAGATAGCACCACCATGACCCGGTTCATGATGCGCGCTGCCCTTTTGCCATCCTTTTGTGTTGCACTGCTGGAGGACATGAATGACAGCAAGTTCACACAGTGCAATCACCCCTTTCTCTCCACCACCACCCTTAAAATCCGCCTGCATACTAAAGGCTACTTGCTAAGCCGGAAGTTCCTCAACAAGGCCCCCCGGCCTCCACCCACACTCCCCCATAATTCGGATGATGAGGGGTAGAACTCCCATTATCCCTTGTATTGCTGCTCCCATGTAACCATGGCAAAAAAAAAAAAAAAAAACTGAGGTGTACTTTATCTCCCCATTACCACCCTCCTGCTCTACGCAGCCCCCGTCGCCCAATCTTCTAACTACATAATACTTAAGTATGCACGCGCACGACACTGCTATAATACCTACACAGAACTAATTCACAGTTTGGGTCCTCAAGTGCAGGACAACACTCTCAGCTTGCTCAGAGTTCGACCTGTCTCCCAAACTAAGTCTTGCACACAATACAGAGACTAGCACCCCCCCCCTAGGGAGAGACCACCTGACAGATTTTTCAATTGCAGGTATCGACAACCACGACCCAAGTGGCATGCATTCATCATCAACCTATTGAGATATCGAGCTCCACTCGTGATACGCCAGGGTGACCGTTGTGCATTTATGTCACCGACTTGTCAGTTGCAGATGCGGTTGGTACACCGCCCATGAATAATAGCTACATGATAGCTATCCTTATCTACTCTAGTTCGTGGCTCAGTTAGTATGCCACCTTAGTTAGTTGAGTTTGGTTTGAAACCCATATATAGGGTTCTTCTATTTCCTTGTACTAGAGTTCTTTTGGCTTACAAACTAAGAAGAGGAAAACTGTTTTCAGCCTCCACCCTTGTGTGTATTCCCCCATTGTGCAAGCAAGAAAGCTACGAGTGAGACTCCTTCCTTCTCTCCCACAATCTTGACATGGTATCAGAGCCTTGTTCGTGGTAAGGAGCTCAAGACAGCAAGCCAAGCTCGCGGTGTTCTAGTAAGAGGAGCAGTGTTGCTTTCATTTTCTATTTTTGGGAGCAGATCTCTGCAGGTAGCACAGCCGAAAAGTGCAGGAGTGCATTGTCTCAGGTTGAGACGCCCTTCGCGGTGAAGCAAAAGGACAGTATATGCTGCGGGAAAAGGGCTTTAGCCCTTGGCGACCTTGTTTTTTTTATTTGAGGCCATTTCGGGGCCTGTTTTGGAGGCGGAAGTTTTCTGCACGCACTCAGGAAAAAGCCCAGTTTTATGCTGTGCAGCCACTGTTCTACAGGTCGGTGGAAAGTTACTGTAGAAATTGCATCATATGCTTATGTGCAGAGACATTGGGAGTTACAAAATCATCCTTGGTTCCTGTTTATGCAAAATCGTCACTAGGAAGTGACTGTGTGGTCAAATACCACTTTCGCCAGTTTTGCAGATTTGCCCTTGTGAGGCTGAAGCTGTGTTCTTTGCAGTGACAGAACTTTTTGCAGTATTTTGTAATGGCGTCTGATTCTCTCTCACAGATTGTCACTGAAAAGCTTGACAAGAACAACTTCCAAGCATGGAAGTTTAGAATGACGAATTTCCTTATGGGAAAAGGATATTGGGAGTTTGTTGCAGGAAATGAAGAAGAACCAGTTCTTCCTGATGTTCCCAATCAACAGCAAATGCAGGCATTCAAAGCATGGCATGAGAGAGCCAAGAAAGTTATGTACTGGCTGTCTATCAGCATTTCAGATTCTATGATTGTGCATATTCAGGATGCAAGTATGCCAAAGGAGGCATGGGATACTTTGTCAAAAATGTATAGCACAAATACGCAAGCCAAGTAAATGCAGCTCAAGTAAGAGTTGCACAATGTGCAAAGAGAAAATATGAGCATCAACGACTACCACATGAAGGTGAAGAAGATTGCAGATGCACTTACTTCCATTGGGTCGCCAGTGGAAGATGATGATTTAGTTTCTGTGACCTTGAATGGTCTAGGAAAGGATTATGCGCAGTTTCGGACATCCATTTCCGTCCGTGAAAGATTTCCTGATTTTGAGGAGTTGATTGCTCTTCTAATTTCTGAGGAGCAGAGAAATGGTGGTGCATCTTCTTCAGGAGGAACTTCAAAAGAAGCTGTCTTCTACTCAAATGCTGGAAGAGGTAGAGGCAGAGGTAGAGGAGGCCGATCTGGAGGCCGTGGTAGAAATCTGAATATGCAGCAAACTCAAGAAAACCAGTCCTATGGAGGAGGACGTGGTAACTCTAGAGGCAGGGGGAGCCAAAGAGGTTGTGGTGGATGGCAAAGAGGCCAAAATGCAAACAGTAATGTTGAATGCTACTACTGTGGTAAAATGGGTCATATGGCTAAAGACTGCTATAAAAAGCAGAATGACATCATGAATGGAAAACTGCAACAAGGGAATTATGCATCTTCTAGTAGACAGGGTGATGACAGAAATGAGCATTTGTTTATGGTGCAGCACATGAATAATTCTGTGACAAGTGCAGAAGAAAGCAATGATGTATGGTATGTTGACTCAGGTGCATCAAACCACATGACAGGTCATGCAGAATGGATGGAGGATGCAAGGAAAATGGAAAAACCAGGATTTGTGGAGAGTGGTGATGATACTGCACATCCTATTGTGCAGATTGGAAAAATTCCTTTGTCTATGCAGGATGGGAAAAAGAAATACCTGTCCGATGTATTTCATGTCCCGAATATCACCAAGAATCTGGTTTCTGTTGGTCAAATGGTTGAGCAGGGCTTGCAGGTCAGATTTAATCCTCATGGATGCTTTGTTGAGGATATGAAAAATAAAGGTCGCTTGATAGCAAAAGGAAAGAAGAAGGGCAGAATGTTTACATTGGATGCAGACATGTCTGAATTGAGTGCAGCAATGTTTGCACATGGGACCGGTGTAGTTGCAGATATTGATATCTGGCATAAACGCATTGGTCATGTTAATGTACAGCGACTTTAATCAATGCATGCCCAAAATATTGTTGCAGGATTGCCCAAATTCAAGGTTGCAGAAATGCATAAGGTATGTGAAGCCTGTCAGTTTGGAAAACAGGCAAGGAAACCATTTCCTAGACATGTTCAAGAGAGTGAGAAGTCATTGGAATTAATCCACTCTGATGTGTGGACTACTAAAGCTGCATCTCTTGGAGGCTGTCATTATTTTGTCACTTTTATTTATGACTATAGCAGAAAAGTTTGGGTGTATTTTATGAAAAAGAAAAGTGAGGTTTTTGGGCATTTCAAAACTCTTAAAGCTATGGTTGAAAAAGAAACAGGCCTGCAAATAAAATGCCTAAGGTCAGATGGAGGGGGAGAGTACCTCTCAAATGAGTTTGCAAGATTCTTGCAGGAGCATGGCATAAAGCAGCAATATTCATGCAGTCATACCCCACAGCAAAATGGAATTGCAGAAAGAAAAAATAGGCATATTGGAGAGGTATCTCGTGCCATGCTCAATGAAAAAGACCTGCCAGACTTTTATTGGGCTGAAGCAGTTGCTACAGCAGTCTACATAATGAACAGGACTCCCACTGCAGCAATACATGGGATGACTCCAGAGGAGAGGTATACTGGTAGGAAACCAGATATTTCTCATTTGAAAATTTTTGGTTGCATTGCCTATGTACATGTGCCAGATGAGTTGAGATCCAAGTTGGATCCAAAAGCTGAGAAGTGCATCTTTATTGGTTACTCTCTGCAGCAGAAAGGGTATAGATGCTATAACCCTTCTACTCGTAAGTTTACAGTGAGCAGAGATGTTGTTTTTGATGAGATGAGTAGTTGGTATAAACCAGTAAATGTGATTGATGATGTAGATAAACAAAATGGTAATGCTGCACAGAATTCACAACAGCAGTCACAAAATATTAGTGGACCTGGAACGTCTTCTAGCAGTGGTTCACATTCTTCGCCATGGACAGGTAGATTGAGATCAGGAGAATCTTCTGAAGGCAGTGCAAATAGTGGTATGCAAGTATCACGAAAAGGAAAAGAGAAGGTAGATCAGCCCATGTTTGATGTGAATGCAGGTCACTCTTATGTGGATGGTGAATCCAGCGGCTCAGAACAGAGCATTGATGATGAGTTGGGTATTCCTTCTATTGTTACACCTGGAGTAAGGAAGACCAGGGATGTTTTGAGAGCACCTGGGAGTGAACCTACTTTGCGCAGGTCTACGAGAGCTAGGTATCCTGTGGATAGGCTGAAATATGATGGATTTACAGCCATTCACTATGCATATATGGTCAAAGTGATACAAGAACCAGAACCCACTTCTTTTGAGCAAGCCATGGGAAAAGAAAAATGGGAGAAAGCCATGGATGAAGAAATGGATGCCTTGGAAGCAAATGCTACATGGGAATTGGTACCTTTGCCTAAAGGTAAGAATGCAATTGGCTGTAAGTGGGTTTATAAGGTGAAGCACAATGCAGATGGTTCTGTGAACAGATACAAGGCAAGATTAGTAGTCAAGGGGTATGCACAAACATATGGCATTGACTATGAAGAAACATTCAGTCCGGTTGCAAGGATGGCAACCGTAAGAGCAGTCATTGCTATGGCTGCATCAAAGGAATGGTCTTTACATCAGATGGATGTAAAGAATGCCTTCTTGCATGGTGATTTGCAAGAAGAGGTCTATATGGAGCAGCCACCAGGTTATGTGCATGATGTTTATCCTGAGTTTGTTTGCAGGTTGAAAAAAGCCTTGTATGGCTTGAAGAAAGCACCTAGAGCATGGTCTGACAAGATAGGATAGTATCTTGTCACTATTGGCTTTCAGATTTCCAAGGCAGATTTCTCACTTTACGTGAGAAAAACAGAGAAAGGTATTATGCTGCTTGCCATTTATGTTGATGATTTGATTATGACAGGTGACAGTGATGAAGATATCCTTCATGTGAAAATGCTATTGAAGCAAAAGTTTGAGATGAAGGATTTGGGAGAGCTGCGTTATTTCTTGGGCATTGAGGTGATTAGATCACCAAGTGGGATACAGCTCTTGCAGAGGCAGTATGGATTGGACATGCTGTCCAAATATGGGATGACAGGCTGTAAGCCTATTTCAGTTCCTTTGGAGCAGAATGTGAAGCTGAGCACAGATGCAGGTGAGCTTCTGGAAGACCCTACTATGTACAGACGCATAGTAGGAAGTTTGATTTATATGACTATTACCAGGCCAGATTTGAGCTATGCTGTTGGATTGGTAAGTCAGTTTATGCAGGCTCCAAGGAAACCGCATTTGGATGCGGCTAGACGCATACTCAGGTATGTGAAGTCCACATTGCAGTATGGACTATTTTATGACTGGGGTTCAGATACAGCTGCATGGATACACTAATGCTGATTGGGCTGGTAGCATTTCTGATAGACGTTCTACCAGTGGATATGTGTTCTCTTTTGGGAGTGCTGCAGTCACTTGGAGCAGCAAGAAACAGCCTACAGTTGCGTTGTCGAGCACAGAGGCTGAGTACAGGGGTGCAGCAATGGCTGCATGTGAGGTAGCTTGGTTGCATAAGCTACTTTATGATATGCATCAGTCTACAGATGGGCCAGTTGTCATTTATTGTGACAACATGAGTAGTATACACTTGGCAAATAACCCAGTCTATCATGCTAGAACAAAGCACATTGAGGTGCATTATCACTATGTGCGGGAGAGGGTTTTACTAGGTCTTATTGATCTAGTTTATGTCAGCACAGAGGATCAGGTAGCTGACATATTTACGAAGGCATTGGGCGCAGAGAAGCTGCGCAAGTTTAGAGACCTGCTTGGTGTGCAGGAATTGGGATTGAGCTCGAGGGGGAGTATTGAGATATCGAGCTCCACTCGTGATACGCCAGGGTGACCGTTGTGCATTTATGTCACCGACTTGTCAGTTGCAGATGCGGTTGGTACACCGCCCATGAATAATAGCTACATGATAGCTATCCTTATCTACTCTAGTTCGTGGCTCAGTTAGTATGCCACCTTAGTTCGTTGAGTTTGGTTTGAGACCCATATATAGGGTTCTTCTATTTCCTTGTACTAGAGTTCTTTTGGCTTACAAACTAAGAAGAGGAAAACTGTTTTCAGCCTCCACCCTTGTGTGTATTCCCCCATTGTGCAAGCAAGAAAGCTACGAGTGAGACTCCTTCCTTCTCTCCCACAATCTTGACACAACCTCCCATGCTAATTGCCCACCCGGCATCCAGCGAGCTGACCAACTCAACCAACCCGACACCCCCAACCAACCCCCGCATACCCAGTCGCCACTGCAAACCCCAAGCCCCGGTCACCCCGAAGTCCTCAACGCCTGCCACCACTTGCTCCCTCCGCCAGTAACTGCCATGGGACTGGCACTCGTCTAGGAGGGGGGCAATGTTAACCTCAAACACGACAAGAGCGAAAGAAGGCGGAGAAGACGCAGGGCAAAGGCGAAAAGAGGTAGCCCGACAGAAGGAAAAGAAGGAGAAAAGCTCAAAAAGCGCAAGGACAACCGTCAAAGACTCAAAGAGCGCAAGGACAACCGTCAAAGACCAAGGCAACCGTAAAAAGGGAAAGGCGCATAAAAAGCGCACTCTAAAATCTTGTAAAAGAGTGCCGGGCTCTCACCCGTGCTATTTGTAAAGATAAAAGGGTAGTGAAAAGAAAGCAAGGAAGAGAAAAGAACAATGGGAAACAGGGCCTGGGCTATGATCGGCCATGTAAAAAAGGGAAAAAGGGAATGACCGCCCAAAAGGGAAGTAGGGTTTTGTATAAAAAGCTGAAAAGTGAATGAAGAGCTCATTCTTTGGTGTGGCAAACTAGTTTTCTCCTTCCTCTCTTCTTCTCTTCTTCTTCTTGCTTGTGTGTGTGCTCTTGAGAGAGGGAGTGTGAGAAATTGAGGGAGTGAGCACGTGAGAGAGTGAGGAATCAAGAGGGTGAAGCTCCCCACCATCTCCTCCCCCCTTCTCCTCTTCTCCTTCCTTCTCTTCTCTTGCGCGCGCGGCTATGGAGGATGAGGCTTGGAGGAGGAGGAGGCTTGAGGATGCTTGAGCTAGCATCAAGAATTGTGGAGCTACCTAAGTGTGAGAGAGAGGAGGGCACTCGATCGAGCATCAAGGTAAGTTCACTGCATTCATAGGATCGGTGGCGTGACGGCTAGGTGAGAGATAGCCATGAGAGCTCGCTTGGAACGCTTGAACAATAAGCGGTCCGTGGGTCTTGGCGGTTGAGCGAAAGCTCCCACAACTATGAAGTACAAAAAAGGAATCAGGGTCAATCCTAGCCAAGTAGTGGCCGAGTGCAATGTCTTTGAATGTGTTACTAGCAGCTCTCGATCCTTTGCCACGCCCCAAGAAGTTATATGTATCAGCAATCTCCAACTGCAAATAAAACCCATACTAAATGAGCATGAAATGTAAACCTACCAATGTGTAAAAGCAAATTCAAAATTATCTTACCACTTGATTTTCATCGTACTCCAATTTAAATGGACTCCATAAATTAATTGATGATGCTGTCTCATTGGTGTTAGTCAATTCTTTAACATATTCAGACTCCTCTCTTCCAAAATTGGAAATCCCGAGTTCGCTTTGAATGCGATCGAAGTCCTCATCAGTAATACTCAACTCTTTCTCAGCTTCTTTGGCCTTTTCAAAACAAAGAGAGAGGGCCTCACCAGCATCAATAAACTTATCATCTAGAGTTTCTTTATCAAGTTTGAGAATCTCTTCCTTTGATTCATTTTCTGTGTCAATTATCCCATTTGCAGCATCAGAAGCCTCTGCAATAATTGCTAGACAATAATCTTCCCTGAGATTAAAAAGTTTTTGAATATCTGACAATAAAATGTACTCCTTGTCCTTGAAAGGTATAGATGGTAGGGAATGAACAATATGGTGAGAACTCTCATCAGGTTGAGGGTTTGTATCTCCTTGGCTCTCCTCAATGATAGTCTCAGCTTTGAAGTGAGACAGGTTCCTTAGAAGTAAACTTTATATTATCATTTTAACTTAAATACAAGTCTTGTCCAAAAAGAAAGATTGCTGCAATTCGTGAAGATGCATCTTATTTCCTCCAAGTGTCCGCCCTTGCACTAGTAACAGGACCCCGAGAAGCCATCTCAAGTCACGTAGATCGTTTGAGTAGGACTCATGGCGAGTTCGGTCCATGTTCCCATCACAGTTATTTACAACCCCCTTGGATAGGGTTGGCAACTAGGTTGGGGTGGTTTGGCGTGCCCTCCATGAATTTAACCTCATTTATTGTTCCACTTTCTTTTGTGAGCTTGTGTCATACAATCCTTTCACATACGGTGTTCCTAAATTTACAAGCACAAACAACAATGAAGGCGAGTGCTCAGGACATCTGCTAGGGTGGAGTCCCTATTTTTGAATGCTTAGTGTTCACCCTTTTTAGGTTTGCCTTGGTGTCAACTGCAATGTGACCGTCTGAGGTGTAGGAAATACCTTCGTACCGACCCTCATTCATATGCGAATAGGGGCAAGTAATTACGCCATTGGGTTTATATCAGTGGTAGTTGCCCTAGTTTGTTAACCTTTTTGACTGGGGTTCTTGTCTTAAGATCACATATCTTAGATGGTTCAATCTAGGATTTCAATTGGTCATTTGGTAACCATTTTACCTCCTTAGAAATTTATTAGGGTTTCTAAGTTTACCCGAGGGTTTCATGCCCTCAAGATTTCATAACAAAAACTTTTGTTCGTTCCTCCCACAAGCCAAGAGCAAAATGATCCCTTTGCAAACCTTAAGTAGTGGTGAGCATCAAATGTCACGTGGTGAATGGTCATTCTTTCTTGTGGATACGACACTCGAGTTTTCTTGTATTGAAATCGAGTTGTATCATGGTTTAAAATGATATCCCTTAAGGTGTTATTGAACATATCATGGCTAGTTGCTAAGGATAGAGACCCATGAGTGTATTTACTTGATTCTAGGTCAATCTATGATTGTAGCATTAATTCTACAATTAAACCCTAGCCTTCCTTATCGTCTAGGGTTTCATTTATCAAACTGCCTCTTGCAATTAATTTTAAGAATTTACATGCACATCCTAAATCTATCTTTTAAGATGAATCCCTATCATATAGTGCAACCGAAACTGTCCACGATGCCACGCAAATCTAGATGTGAGTCTTTCCTGAGTTGATGGTGCAATTCAGAGCTTCTATTCTTGGAAATTCATTTCAATGAACTTATGCACATCATAAATTGTGACTTACATTTTTCTTTGTGCAAGGTACATGAATTCGTCATGCCTAATGTAAATGCAAGCCAAATCTTTCTAATGGTTTATAGGATGACATCGTCATACATGGTCTTGCATATTTATAAATTGGTAACCTAAGATGCACTCGCAAAAATTCGTGCCTAATAATGAGCTTAGTATTGCAACAACCCATAGATGCTTAATCGATTCGTGGCAAAACATGATTATCATGAACTTGATTCAAGTCTTTACAACTACCTTTCCAGCTATTACGCGATGCAAAAGTATGATTTCTTTTACGATGATTATACTTTACTATTTCGTTCATAAGGTTAGACACTGTAACGGTACCTGGTTTTTGAGTGTGGAATTAGCATTTATACCCGATAACTCATTCATATCAACGATGACATCTTTTCTTGATCATCCTTCCGTGGTTACGGCCTTTCTGGTTACTTGGGAGAGTTTGTGCTTCGGAGCCATTTCAGAACTTGGAATGCGGGTCTTCTCTTCTCTGAGGGCACTCCTTTGTGTCAAATTTTTCTATGCTTTTCCTTGACTTCCGCAACCTTTTGCCAACTAGAGGGCAGCTAATAGAGAGATCACGGGAATAGTGAGGGAGGGAGGGTACTTGTATCCTCTTTTTCAAGAATGGGAAGGAAGGAATTTTTCGAGCTCTCTCTCTCTCTCACTCACTCTATCTCATCTCTTGCTCTCGGGTTCCCTCTCTCTCTCTCTCTCTCTCTCTCTCTCTCTCTCTCTCTCTCTCTCTCTCTCTCTCTCTCTCTGTTCGATAGTAGGGGGAAAAGAAGTGGTGAGTACCTTCGTCTAAGGAGGAAGGAGGAAAGTAACATGCTTCCCCTTTTTTGCTTGGGGGGGGGAGGCGTGACACAGGGCCCCCTCCCTTTGCCTCCACCTAGGCGGCCAAATCGGCCTCCTCGCCATCATGCAGTCGGGATTCTAGGGGAGAAAAGAGAGATAGCAGGGAGATTGGAGGTGGCACACGTATGCCCCTCCTCACCGTTATCATCATCGTCCTCAGCTTCATCGATGTCCTCATCATCATCGACCTCTTCGTTGCTGTCGCCTGAAGCTCCTTCTTGTCTTGCCTTTACCAACCTCAACTATCACTGCAGCTCCCCCTCCCTCCGCCAGTTGATGGCGTCGATAGGGGGTGCTAAAAATTTTCATTTAATTGTAAAGGGGATGTCAAATGGGGCCACGAGGAGATATTAAATTCATCTCCCCTTAAGAAATCGAGATGTCCTCATCTCAAAAGGAATTGGGAGTGTTGTTGGTTGAGAGTACGCTCATCAATCCATGTGGCATCTTCTTCTGGATAGTCCTTCCACTGGATGAGGTACTCCCTAAGGGTTCTACTCCTCAATTTCTTTTTCCAAATGTCTAAGATTCTATCTGGCTAGAGCTCAAGGACTCCTTGCCTTGGCATTACAACTTGTTGATCATTGAGTACATGGCTAGGGTTGGATACATATTTCTTTAGTAGGCTAACATGAAATACATTGTGAACCTTTATGTTCTCGAGAAGTTGGAGTTTGTAGGCATTGGGCCCTAGGCACTTGAGGATCCTATAGGGTCTGCAATACCTTGGACTTAGTTTCTTAAATTCTCCCAATGATAAGGAACTCTTCTTGGGTCGTACACGAATAAAAACCATATCTCCTTCCTTGAAGAGTCGCTCTTGTCTATTTAGATCTACATAGGCTTTTTGCCTATCCTTGGCAACCCTTATGAAGTTGTCTAATGGCCTTGACTTGCTCACCATTTCCTCAAGCATTTTCTTGGAAGCTTCTACCCTTACAGTAGGATCTGGAAAGTTCAATGGAGTATGGCAATCATGCCCATACAATGCTTGAAAAGGTATCATTTTAATACTTCGTTGGTAGGAAGCATTATAGGCAAACTTGTAATGTCTCCTCCCCCCCGTGACCCCCATACTATCCCCCCCACAGTAGCTCTCCCCCCCTTTAATTTTTTTAAATTTTTTTAATCTCTCCCTCTCTCTCCCCCTACCGTGTGCATGGCAGGGGGAGAGAGAGAGAGAGAGAGAGAGAGAGGGAGTGAAGTGTGGGAGATGGGGGGGCATGCAGCCCCCCAGATGAAGAGGAGCTCTCGCCCCCCTTACTGCAGCACACCCCCCCTCCGTATTCTGGACAACACGCCCCCCCTTTCCGTCATGAGCATGTGGCCGCCATAATGGTGCATGGGCCACACGGTGACCCCCCTAGTTGAAAAACCATATAAAGGGCTCAGCCTTTATGTAGGAAAAAAAAAGAGAACGGATGATCAGGCCATCGTGCTGAGAAGAAGAGAGAGAGTATGAGCGAGAGAAGAAGGAGGAGAAGAAGAAGAAGAAGAAGAAGAGGGAGAGAGAGAAGGAGAAGAAGAGAAGGAGAAGAAGAGAAGGAGAAGGAGAAGAAGAGAGAGAGAGGAGAAGAAGGAGAAGAAGAGGGAGAGAGGAGAAGAAGAAGAAGGAGAAGAGCGAGAGAGAGAAGGAGAAGAAAAAGAAGAGGGAGAGAGAGAAGGAGAAGAAGAGAGAGAGAGGAGAAGGAGAAGAAGAGCGAGAGAGAGAAGGAGAAGAAGAAGAGGAAGAGAGGAGAAGAAGAGAGGAAGAAGAGGGAGAGAGAGTGGTGAAGAAGGGAAGAAAAAGGAGAGGAAGAGGAGAGAGAGAGAAGAAGAGAAGGAGATAGGGAGAGATAGAGTATAGGGCTTAGAGATAGGGGTACACTCGGAGTCATGGCCCCCCCTAAAGGCGGAGCTTGAGAGTCGTGGAAGCGACTGGAGCTACAGGACCATCATGAATCAACAGAGAGGTGGTTAGGAACATCAGTGGGAACGCGAATAACATGTCACCCCCCCGACCGCTCAGGCCCAGGTTCCTTGCTCTCGATCATATAGTAGCACATGTAAACATATCTTTGAAATTGAAAATAATCCCATATCATGTAGTCATGAGGAAAGGAATATTTGCATGATAAAAGTACACAGAAAAGGAAAAGGACATATAAACTTGAATGAAATGATAGCTTTCTTTGAAAGAAAGATTATAGATTTTATGTTGAAATTTTGCATGCGATGCTATTGTACAAAACTGCATGAACTGATGAAGCCATATTATTTCTTGGGAAATTATAAGTTAGGTGATGGTGGGGGAGGATATTCAAGTTACATTGCATGCATTGGGAATGGAAAGATAAGGGTGCACTAGGGGTCGCAATGACAGAAAAGGAAGGTATCACAATTGCATTAGGAGGATATAAGGCAATCATAATTTATATTTCATTGAGAGTTAAATGAATCATAGCCCTTCGATTAACATACACTGCGTACGAATTTTTATTGCATTCACGGCTTAGGCGGAAGGAAAGTAAAAGATAAAGAGTAAAAATTATGCATAGTATCACACTTAAAGATAGAAGGTTAGAAGTGTTGCATTTACTTAAAGTTGATGTCCAACTGATGATCAACAAGGAGGGTTTATTGCCATACTTGAAAACCTAAGAACCCAACTCCAAGGACTTAGTCATTTCTTTTCCAACAAAGGGTTGTCCATCAAAGGCTCTATGGTTGTGAAACTCAAAAAAGTAGACAGATTGTCAAGTAAGTCGCAATCGTCGAGGGCCGCACAAGACAAAAGGACCTAGAAGGAACTTGTTAAATCGACCTTGCAAAGCCCTGACCCAAGGGGGAGAGCAAACTTTAGGGTAGTTGATTCATGGTAAGCATGTTGCTTGGAACTGTTGAAATGGTTTTAACGAAGGTTGATCTTGTTAAAGATGGATTGTTGACCCAAGTTATGCTTGATTGTTTGAAAAGGTTGTAAAAGTGTATTGATACATCCAAGTTAAATTCCGGTTGTGCATGCAATGGGATTGCGATGCCTTGAAGCAAGAGGTTGTGCATTCAATTGTTTGTTAATGTGGTTTTGGATGTTAACCCAAGTGGGGTGTGGTTGATGATTTCATGGCCGGGTCTGTGATGATTGATTGCCATGGGAATAAAAGGGATGTTTTCCCTAGTAAATGTTATTAGGTTGGTTGCTTCAATTGTGGTTGATTTCCTAAAGGGTTAATTAAGGAAGGATGGCGCTAGCTACCCCCCCGCGAACCGCCAAACCCTAACCAAGGGGGTTATGAATCCGCGCCGGGAATGTGGACCGAACCCGCTGCGAGAGGTCTCTCCGTGGAAATTACTTGGCGTAGGAGGACGCTTGGGTGCTAGTGGGGGCTCTGGCCATAAATCCCAATGCCTTCGGACCCTACACAAGAGTTCTACGTGACTCATATGGGATCTCGAGGCCTTGATACTAGTTACAAGGCAAAATCTTGGTAGGATAAACCTTCGGGTTTTGTTGCCGGGAGACAGAAGGATTTTTTTGCGGAGGCAGAAAGGAACACTTAATTCTCTTGTATGGGCAGGAGACAAACATTAATCTAAAGATAAGTTAAGGAAGTGTTTGATCTTGTTTTATCTTGTTTTCGTGTCAGTTCCCTAAGTTACGTAAAGGAACCTGTGGTTAACGGGTTAATTAAGGAAGTTACTTTTATGTGTCAAACATAATGTGGTAGGTAATTAGATAACTAAAACAACCCCCAAGGGAAGCATGGTGGATGTGACCAATGGGTCTATCCTACAAAAGGGTGATCTCAGTTAGCCGAGAGCTTTCCTCAAAGGAAATGTTAACGAGAAATGCTAGGAAAAGCCGGACGATGACCTTAGACAATGTTGGTTAGAACCCTAATTCATACCATTTTAGGGGACCGAAATGGGACCATGCCCTACGGGCAGAGAGGTCAAGCGATGCATCCCTCTCGTTTCCCATTCTCTTTGAACCAAGTGCAGTATGAGACATATTTGGCCCAGTTGTGTCTGCGCAAAGTGGAGCAGTTGTAGACCGATGCTAGAAGGCTATTAGGAAGACCCGATTACAAGGAACCCGAACTTCAGGTCGATCCTAGTGGGAACGGATGGATAAGTTCCGTTGAGGGGCAGACTCAAGAGACCCTAGTTGGCAAACCCCGTGTCATTCCTTAGGAGTACCGGGTGGCGTCTTCTAGATATATCTCTCGATGGACTGCTAAGACGAGTCCCACAATTTGAGAAGCGGGCATGTTACAGAACTCTACTAATGGTAGATATTGGATCCACTTTCTAGGTTCGCGACAATAATATGCTCTAAGAATATCTTCAATGACTTGGTTGACCCTCTCCGTTTGGCCATCAGTTTGAGGATGATAGGTTGTACTAAAACAGAGTTGAGTCTCAATGGCCCCAAATATCCCTCTTCAGAAGTAAGATGTGAAGAGGGAGTCGCGGTCACTAACGATCCTTCTAGGCAACCCATGGAGTCTGAATATCTCCTTGATGAATAATCTAGTAATATTTGAAGTTTTATATTTTGTCTTGAATGGAATGAGGTGTGCAACCTTGGTGAGCATTTCTACTATAACCATAATTGAATTATTCGTCCTTGAACTAAAGGTAACCCAACAACGAAGTCCATGCTGATAAATTCCCACTTCATTTGGGGAATGTCAAGAGATTGCAGCTTCCTAGGCATCTTGACATGTTCTATCTTAATGCATTGGAAAGACAAACATTCCATGACATATTTGAGTACGTTTCCCTTAATCCTTTCCCAATGGTAGCTCTTCCTGACCATGTTGAGGGTCTTGACATATTCGGGATGGCCTGAAAAAGGGGAGTCATGTGCTTCCCAAAGTATTCTCTATTTGAGTTTCTTGCTTGAGGGTATGCATAGACTTGACTTGAAATAGGCAAGTCCCCCATTGACAAAAAATTCTTGATACTTGCCCTTAATTCTGGGGTCTTGGTCCTTTTCCAAAATCTCCTTCATCATCTTTAGATATTCTAGGTCATGGCTAGCTTCCTCCTTAGCTAGTTCAAGGATAGGGTTACTAGGCATTGACACCATAGTTGCTAATGATTGTGCCATTGAGGGTTCCTCCATAATAAGATGGTTGAGGAAAGCTTTGTGAATTAAGGCATCAGCGCGACTACATTCTCTTTGTCGTACTTGATCTCAAAGTCATACTCCTATAGAACTTCAATCCAACGACATTGCCTCATATTGAGGTCGGTCTGGGTGAAGATCCATTTGAGGCTCTTATGGTTTGTGACCAACGAGAACTTGTTGCCAAGAAAGTAGTGTTGAAAAAGCTTGAGAGTATGAATAACTGCTAGTAGCTCCAAATCATGGGCAGCATAATTACTTTCATGGGTTTTTAGCTTCCTCGAAGAATATGCTATAGGGTGACCTTCTGCATTAGTACACAGCCTAGTGTGAGTGAGCTAGCATCTGTGACAACTTCGAATTCCTTGCTCAAGTCAGGGAGTTTCAGAATTGGTGCTATCACTAAGTTATGCTTGAGTTGATCAAAACTCAATTGTTCAGTGGGTGTCCACACAATGGCAGCCTACTTTTCTAGTAGATTTGTGAGGGGTGCTGTGATTAAGGCATAGTCCTTTTAATGAAGATCATGTATCAACTTGTTAATCCAAGAAAGCTACGCACTTTTTTTACAGTAGTTGGTGGTGGCCACTCTTGGACATCCTGAACCTTTGTAGGGTCTATAGAGATTCCCTCATTTGACACAATAAATCCAAGGTATTTGATCTACATCTTGAGGAAGGCACACTTTTTCTTCTTATCATAGATCTTATATATCCTCATGGTTTCAAGGACGATGCAAACTTGGGGTTCATGATCCTTCTCTTCCTTGGAATAAACCAAGGTTTCATCAAAGAAGACAAGTACAAAATCATCAAGATATGATCTAAAAATGTCCTACATTAGCCTGTTAACTGTGGCAGGGGTATTAGTTAATCCAAAGGACATTACTGTGAATTTGAAATGACCATATCTGGTATTGAACGTTGTTTTAGGAATATCCTCATCCTTGATGCGGATGTGATAGTATTTTGACCTCAAATCAATCTTAAAGAAGATTCTTGCTCCCTGCAATCTATCAAGTAACTCATCTATCCTTGGAATAGGATATTTATTCTTGATGGTTACTTGGTTCAAGCCTCTATAATCGATGCAAAGGCAAAGTGTACCATCCTTATGAGAGCCCCCCTGGCATCCAAGCATCCTCCCATGTTCAAACTGTCGTGGCGGGTTATGTCCATGTTCCCATCATTGTTATTTAGAATCCCCTTGGATAGGGTTGGTGGCCAGCTGGTGGTGGTTTGGCATGCCCTCCATGAATTTAACCTCATTCATTGTTCCAATTTCTTTTGTGAGCTTGGGTTATACAATCCTTTCACAGATGGTGTTCCTAAATTTAGAAGCACAAACAACAATGAAGGCGAGTTCTCACGACATCTGCTAAGGTGGAGTCCCTATTTTTGAACGCTTAGCATTCACCCTTTTTGGGTTTGCCTTGGTGTCAACTGCAATGACCGTCTGAGGTGTAGAGAATACCTTCGTACCGACCCTCATTCATATGCAAATAGGGGCAAGTAATTATGCCATTGGGTTTATATCCAATAGTTCTCGACCAATAGTTCTCGAGTGGTAGTTGCCCTAGTTTGCTAACCTTTTTGACTAGGGTTCTTGTCTTAAGATCACATATCTTAGATGATTCAATCTAGGATTTCAATTGGTCATTTGGTAATCATTTTCCCTCTTTAGAAATTTATCAGGGTTTCTAAGTTTACCCTAGATGCCATAACAGAATCTTTTGTTCATTCCTCCCGCAAGCCAAGAGCAAAATAATCCCTTGCAAACCTTGAGTAGTGGCAAGCATCAAATGTCACACGAATGGTCGTTCTTTCTTGCGGATACGAAATTCGAGTTTTCTTGTATTGAAATCAAGTTGTATCATGGTTTAAAATGATACCCCTAAAGGTGTTATTGAACTTATCGTGGCTAGTTGCTAAGGATAGAGACCCGTGAGTGTATTTACTTGATACTAGGTCAATCTATGATTGTAGCATTAATTCTACAATTAAGCCCTAGCCTTACTTATCATCTAGGGTTTCATTTATTGAACTGCCTCTTGCAATTAAGTTTAAAATTTTACATGCACATCCTAAATCTATCTTTTAAGATGAATCCCTATCATGTAGTGCAACCAAAACTGTCCACGATGCCATGCAAATCTAGATGCGAGTCTTTCCTGAGTTGATGGTGCGATGCGGAGCTTCTATTCTTGGAAATTCATTTCAATGAACTTATGCACATCATAAATTGTGACTTATATTTTTCTTTGTGCGAGGTACATGAATTCATCATGCCTAATGTAAATGCAAGCCAGATCTTTCTAATGGTTTATAGGATGCCATCGTCTTACACGGTCTTGCATATTTATACATTGGTAACCTAAGATGCACTTGCAAAAATTCGTGCCTAATAATCAACTTAGTATTGCAACAACCCATAGATGCTTATTTGATTCATGGAAAAACATGATCATCATGAACTTGATTCAAGTCTTTACAACTACCTTTCCAGTTATAATTACAGGATGCAAAAGTATGATTTCTTTCTACGATGATTATGCCTTACTATTCCATTCATAAGGCTAGACACCGTAATAGTACCTGGTTTTGGAGTGTCAAATTAGCATTTATACCCAATAACCCATTCGTGTTAGCAATGACATCTTTGCCCGATCCTCCTTCCGTGGTTGTGACCTTTCTGGTTACTTGAGAGAGTTTGCTCTTGGGGGTGATTTGAGAACTTGGAATACAGACCTTCTCTTCTCTCGGAGCACTACTTTGTGCCGGAGTTTCCTACGCTTTGACTTCCACAACCTTTTGCCAACTAGAGGGCAGTTAATAGAGAGATCATGGGAATAGCAAGGGAGGGAGGGTACTTGTATCATCTTTTTCAAGAGAGGGAAGGAATGAATTTTTCTGAGCCCTCGACTTCTCTCTCTCACTCACTCACTCTCCTCTCTTGCTCTCAGTTTTCCTTCCCCTCTCTCTCTCTCTCTCTCTCTCTCTCTCTCTCTCTTTGTGTTCAATAGCAACAGAGGGAAAAGAAGTGGTGAGTACCTTCGTCTAAGGAGGAAGGAGGAAAGTAACGAGCTTCCCATTTTTTGCTTAAGAAGGGAGGGGGGGTTTTATAGGGGGAAGAGTATTATTGGGGAGCATGACAAAAGGCCCCCTCCCTTTGCCTCCACCTAGGCAGCCAAGTTGGCCCCCCCGCCATGCAGTCGGGACTTCTGGGGGAGAAAAGAGAGATAGTTGGGGGGTTGGAGGTGGCAAACGTGTGCCCCTCCTCCCTGTTATTGTCGTTGTCCTCAACTTCATCAACGTCCTTGTCATCATCGACCTCCTCGCTACCATCGCCTCAAGCTCCCCATCATCTAACCTTTAGCAACGTCAACTGCCATTGCAGCTCCATCTCCCTTCACTAGCTGGCTATGTCGATAGGGGGTGTTAAAAAAATTATTTAATTATAAAGGGGGGTTATTAGGGGGCCACATGGAGATATTACAAAGGGGGGTAATTATGTTACTAAC
Organism: Lygodium microphyllum; assembly: GCF_053477565.2. Classification (NCBI taxonomy): domain Eukaryota; kingdom Viridiplantae; phylum Streptophyta; class Polypodiopsida; order Schizaeales; family Lygodiaceae; genus Lygodium; species Lygodium microphyllum. The sequence continues at coordinate 158,802,767 of NC_141135.1, read as the reverse complement.
AATAGCTAAAGGAAGATGGATCGAATTGAGAGCTTGTGGGAGATCCAAATAAGGAGAGACTCTACCTAAGCAATAGATCTCAGGAAGGAATCAACGCAATGCAACAAGGGAAATCCACACCCAAATAAGGAAAAAACAGAGACCATAGAACTCAAAGGGGCCATACTAGAGCCATCAAGGGCAACTAGGCCATGCAAGAATATCTGTAAAGAACACTTAATTCATATTGCACTCACTTTGAATAGAATGCAACACCCTCAAAAGGCTAACACAAAGGTGAATCAACTTAATGACATTGACCTTGAATGCACTACGAGTAGCACTGCACAAATGAGTCATAATTTCAATATGCAAATAGTGTCCAATAGTATAGTTAGAATTTAGAAGGTCAGGATTATAGACTTGGACCCAAAAGATGATGAGATAATACATCCTACCTATCTCAAGTTTAAACTTACTACAAAAAGAGAGTATGTTATTGACATTCCCATCAATGAAGGAGCATACTTTAATGTTTTGACTTACGAAGCATGGATTGAAATAGGCCAACCACCGACCAATGCAATCCTCAACCCCTATGGAGAAAAACCATATTCTCTCCTAGAAAAGTGCAAAATCCTCACAATTATCGAAACCAAAAGTATATTCACCTTATTCCATGTACTCCAAAACTATGAGGATGTAGGAAAGGAAATACTTCTTGGTTGTACAACGGATATATTTGATACTCCCAAATGTGAGGATAGTTACAACTTTTGGCAAGGGTGATCTTCCTAATACTCAAAGGAAAGCAAGAAAAAATTATTTGACACAGAAGAGATACCAGCTAGTGAGAGTGTCAAGATTGTGGGAGAGAAGGAAGGAGTCTCACTTGTAGCTTTCTTGCTTGCACAATGGGGGAATACACACAAGGGTGGAGGCTGAAAATAGTTTTCCTCTTCTTAGTTGTGTAAGCCAAAAAGAACTCAAGTACAAAAGAAATAGAAGAACCCTATATATGGGTTTCAAACCAAACTCAACTAACTAAGGTGGCATACTAACTGAGACACAAACTACAGTAGATAAGGATAGCTGTCATCTAGCTATTATTCATGAGCGGTGTACCAACCGCATCTGCAACTGACAAGTCGGTGACATAAATGTACAACGGTCATCCTGGCATATCACGAGTGGAGCTCGATATCTCAACACTCCCCCTCAAGCTCAATCCCAATTCCTGCACACCAAGCAGGTCTCTAAACTTGCGTAGCTTCTCTGCACCCAATGCCTTCGTGAATATATCAGCTACCTGATCCTCTGTGCTGACATAAACTAGATCAATAAGACCTAGTAAAACCCTCTCCACACATAGTGATAATGCACCTCAATGTGCTTTGTTCTAGCATGATAGACTGGGTTATTTGCCAAGTGTATACTACTCATGTTGTCACAATAAATGACAACTGGCCCATCTGTAGACTGATGCATATCATAAAGTAGCTTATGCAACCAAGCTACCTCACATGCAGCCATTGCTGCACCCCTGTACTCAGCCTCTGTGCTCGACAAGGCAATTGTAGGTTGTTTCTTGCTGTTCCAAGTGACTGCAGCACTCCCAAAAGAGAACACGTATCCACTGGTAGATCGTCTATCAGAAATACTACTAGCCCAATCAGCATCAGTGTATCCATGCAACTGTATCTGAACCCCAGTCTCATAAAATAGTCCATACTGCAATGTGGACTTCACATACCTGAGTATGCGTCTAGCCGCATCCAAATGCGGTTTCCTTGGAGCCTGCATAAACTGACTTACCACCGAACATCATAGCTCAAATCTAGCCTGGTAATAGTCATATAAATCAAACTTCCTACTATGCGTCTGTACATAGTAGGGTCTTCCAGAAGTTCACCTGCATCTGCGCTCAGCTTCACATTCTGCTCCAAAGGAACTGAAATAGGCTTACAGCCTGTCATCCCATATTTGGATAGCATGTCCAATCCATACTACCTCTGCAAGAGCTGTATCCCACTTGGTGATCTAATCACCTCAATGCCCAATAAATAACGCAGCTCTCCCAAATTCTTCATCTCAAACTTCTGCTTCAATAGCATTTTCACATGAAGGATATCTTCATCACTATCACCTGTTATAATCAAATCATCAACATAAATGACAAGTAGCATAATACCTTTCTCTGTTTTTCTCACATAAAGTGAGAAATATGCCTTGGAAATCTGAAAACCAATAGTGACAAGATAATGTCCTATCTTGTCAGACCATGCTCTAGGTGCTTGCTTCAAGCCATACAATGCTTTCTTCAACCTGCAAACAAACTCAGGATGAACAGTATGCACATAACCTGGTGGCTGCTCCATATATACCTCTTCTTGCAAATCACCATGCAAGAAGGCATTCTTTACATCCATCTGATGTAAAGACCATTCCTTTGATGCAGCCATAGCAATGACTTCTCTTACGGTTTCCATCCTTGCAACCGAACTGAATGTTTCTTCATAATCAATGCCATATATTTGTGCATACCCCTTGACTACTAATCTTGCCTTGTATCTATTCACAGAACCATCTGCATTGTGTTTCACCTTATAAACCCACTTACAACCAATTGCATTCTTATCTTTAGGCAAAGGTACCAATTCCCATGTAGCATTTGCTTCCAAGGCATCCATTTCTTCATCCATGGCTTTCTCCCATTTTTCTTTTCCCATGGCTTGCTCAAAGGAAGTGGCACTACAAGGATTTGAGCTAGTAGCGACACCGATTAGCAACAGCGGATAGCGGCGTTGCTATTGGCGCCGCTATTGGCGTCGCTATTTGCATCGCAAATGCGACGCAAATAGCGAGGCCGCAGGGAAAAAAAGCGCGGCGAAAACCAGAGCGCCGTTTTCATTTTCTTTTCTTCGCCTTTTGAGAGCGAGAGCGAGGGAGAGAGCGAAGGCTTTGTGAGAGAAGAAGAGGAAGAGACTTGCTGCCACCACCGTCGTTCGCGAAGGAGAGGAGGAGCCCTCGTTGCAAAGAGAAGCCGCCCACGCTCGCCATATCTCATTAGTGAGTCTCCCTCTCTCTTTATTTTGTTTGTTGAAGGTTTAAATCGTTCTCTTTTGCTTGTTTAGGAGAGGAAATGAAAGAGAAGGAGAGGGAGAGGGAGAGAGAGGGAGAGAAAGAGAGGGAGGGGGAGAGGGAGAGGGAGAGGGAGAGGGAGAGGGAGAGGGAGAGGGAGAGGGAGAGTGCATTCTCTCTCTCTCTCTCCCTTTTGCTTGTTTAATGTTTAAATTACTTTCTTTTTTGCTTGTTGAAGAGAGGAAACGAGAGAGTAAGAGAGAAAGAGAGGGAGAGGGAGAGGGAAAGAAAGAGAAAGAGAAAGAGAAAGAGAAAGAGAAATAGAGGGAGAGGGAGAGGGAGGGGAAGGAAATAAGAGAGGGAGAGAAAGAGAAAGAGAGGGAGAAGGAGGGGGAGAGTGCATTCTCTCTCTCCCTCTCCCTTTTGCTTGTTTAATGTTTGAATCACTTTATTTTTTGCTTGTTTAGGAGAGGAAATGAGAGAGAAAGAGAGCGAGAGGGAGAGGAAGGGGAAGGAAATGAGAGAGGGATAGAAAGAGAAAGAGAGGGAGAGTACATTGTATCTCTCCCTCTCCCTTTTGCTTGGAGGATGTTTAAATCACTTTATTTTTTGCTTGTTTAGGAAATGAGAGAGAAAGAGAGATAGAGAGGGAGAGGGAGAAAAAGAGAAAGAGAGGGAGAGGGAGAGGGAGAGGGAGGGGAAGGAAATGAGAGAGGGAGAGAAAGAGAATGAGAGGGAGAGGGAGGGGAAGGAAAAGAGAGATAGAGAGGGAGAGGGAGAAAAAGAGAAAGAGAGGGAGAGGGAGAGGGAGAGGGAGGGGAAGGAAATGAGAGAGGGAGAGAAAGAGAATGAGAGGGAGAGGGAGAGGGAGAGGGAGGGGAAGGAAAAGAGAGATAGAGAGGGAGAGGGAGAAAAAGAGAAAGAGAGGGAGAGGGAGAGGAAGAGGGAGGGGAAGGAAATGAGAGAGGGAGAGAAAGAGAACGAGAGGGAGAGGGTGAGGGTGAGAGAAAGAGAGAAAAAGAGGGAGAGGGAGAGGAAGAGGGAGGGGAAGGAAATGAGAGAGGGAGAGAAAGAGAACGAGAGGGAGAGGGTGAGAGAAAGAGAGAAAGAGAGGGAGAGGGAGAGAAAGAGAGGGAGAGGGAGGGGAAGGAAATTTAAGATAATAGACTTATTGATAATGGTATGCAATGTGCTTTGCCATGGGCCACGTACTTCATCAAAATGAACCCAAAATTATTGTTATAGAAGAAGAAACCCTTAAATTGAGTATAGGATAATTTCTCTCAAGTCTTATGACTATGAGTAGAATTGATTGAAATAAATTTTATTACTATAGTTATAAAATTTCATAGATGGCGTGCATTAATTTTAAAATGGATTACTTATACTCAAAGCCGAGATATAACAAATAATTATCTACCGGGACAAACAAATCGTTGAGCATGATACAAGGCCGAGATATAACATCGGAAAATCTCTCGACTACTATATACAATGCAAGGTTTATGGTCAACTTGCAACTTGACGTACATCTCCTACATCTCCATAAAGCTATCCATTTAAGCCTCGTTTGCTGTAATGTAGATAACATGGCAAACGAAGAAGGTCTTATTGTTCAAGACCGCGAGACGTATCTTAATCAGCGTGTCCCATGTCCTTGCTCTCAATGCAAGTTGGCAATTAGACGAAAACGCCGATTTTCTATAGAACACGTACGATGATTTGGCGAGTTTCAATCTGAGATCATTGATCAGGCGATTGCGGATTTTCAGCAAACGGTAATTTGAAGTTAGCATTTTTCATGCATTGTACTCTCAAGCTAATTGAAAACCATACACAAAAAGATTGGGTCTTGTTGGCAAATTTTGTATCCAGGGGGGTGATGTCTCGACCCAAGGGGGAGTGCACCCTTTGCGGACAATTAGAAGAGTTCGTGGACGTGCGATGGATGGATTGCAGGAGCCAATCGACCACTCGCAAGGCCCATCTATACCATCAATGCCAGAGGAGACAGACAACCTTCCCGACTTGCCTACAATCTTGGAGCCTGAGATGGAGGCAATGATCGATGCATTGATTCCCATGGATGTTGAGACATCTGACCCGCTTAGAGAGGAAGCATCCATACCATTATATGATGGGTGCCGAGTATCTCGATTGAAGACATTGCTTGCACTCTTAAGTGTGCAAGCAAAATACGGTTGGAGCGATACGAGTGTGACTGAGTTATTCAGGTACCTTGCACATAGACTTCATTGTTTTTTTTTAAAACAGTATTATTGCAAACATTTGTATTTTTTCAAGGTGTTTTATGCTTTTTTTTAGGTTATTGAAATATCATATATTGCCACCTGCAAACACCATGCCTGAGTCTCGTGATGATGCACGACATGTTTTACGGAAGCTTGGCATGGACTACAATAACATCCATGCATGTATCAACGACTGCATATTGTTTCGAGATGAATACGAGACTATGGAGACATGTCCAAAGTGTGGTGCTCACAGGTATCGATAGGACTTGCAAGGGCAGACCATCCCTTAAAAAGTTCTCAGACACTTTCCGCTCATCCCCCGCATAAACCACATGTTTCGCACATCTGCCATGGCAAGCTTGACAACGTGGCATGTGCAGAATAGGTCCACTGATGGAGTTCAACGAATATCAGCAAATTCGCGCGCACGGAGCCACATTGACTCTACCTTCCCAAGCTTTACGCGAGAGCCAAGGAATCTTCGGCTCGGTCTCGCCATGGATGGTGTGAACCCATTCGGTCTGCGCTCGACTTCTTACAGTGTGTGGCCTATAGTGCTTGTCAACTACAACATTCCTCCATGGCTTTCTACAAAGAAAGGACATCTCATCCTTAGCTTGCTCGTCCCGGGCCGCTACAAAGTAAAAAATATGGACGTGTATCTTCGTCCGTTAGTCGATGAGCTTAAGATTTTGTGGGAGGAGGGGGTCACGATGCAAGATATGAGCAGGCACGATGGTCCGCGGTCAGCCAACATTCGAGCAATTCTCATGTGGACGATGCATGACTTTTCGGGATTGGGAGAGTGCTCAGGTGAGCAGACCTTTGTTCTTGCTAGTAATATCTATATTTTATTTCATTCAATCAAGTATTCACTAGGTCGTGGATCGCCTTGCAGGTCTCGTTACCTCAGGTTATCATGCATGTCCATTGTGTGGGCCACAGTTAGACTCCCGAAGGTCACGAACCATGAAGAAGATGGTATATCAAGGATACGCCGCTTTCTTGCCGGAGGATCATGAACTCAGGGAAGGTTTTCTTGGATGACCTCCAGCACGTATGAACGCTGCAAGCTGGTACGAGCTGAAAATGGTAAACCCGGAATCACATTCAAATGGAATGCGACGGTTCTCAGTTTTCTACGAGTTGCCATATTGGACCCACTTACAGGTCAAACACTTGTTGGATCCCATGCATATTTTCAAAAATGTGGGCAGCTTGCTATGGGACCACATCACAGGAAAGAGAGACACTATAGGGTCACGAATGGATTTAAAGGAGGTAGGTAAGATGGAGGCGCTTTGGCCGCAGTCGAGTGTTGAAGGGGGAGTGCAGCTTCCTCGTGCTCCCTGGGTTTTGTCTACCAAAGAAGAGCGCATTGTGAAGCAAGTAATCAAGTCTATCCGCACTCCGACGGGTATGATGCGTTCTCTCAGGTCCGCATTTTCTAAAGATGACCAAATGTCTGGGCTAAAATCCATGATTGGCATAAGATATGTCAGGTTTGTGAACAGAATGGATTTTAATTAGCATGGACATTTTGAAATTTGAAAAGTGACTATTATTCTCAATGCTTTCTCATTTGTGGCAGTTTGTCCTACCGATCGCGATCACGGGATGCCTAACTCCATAAATTCGCGGGGCCATTTACAAGTTGTCGACTTTGGTGCAATGGATCTCACAGAAAGAGATTAAGACGTCCTCTATTGAATCCGCAAGGCGGGGAGCAGTTGAGACGGTCTGTCTCTTTGAGAAATACCTACCCACTAGCATGCTCACGATACAAGTTCACCTTCTTGTGCATCTTGTGGACGAAGTGGAGATTGCTGGACCTGTCCATACACGATGGATGTTCTTCTTGGAGCGCTCCATGAAAACCCTGAAAGGCTTTGTGCGACAACGAGCTCGTCCGGAAGGTAGCATGGCGGAAGGTTGGTTGGTGTCAGAGGCGTTAGTGCATATCTCACAATGGCTACCAACGGTGGAACCAGACAATGAAATACTATGGACGCTGAAGGACGATGATAGGCTGACTGGAGATGTGGTGGTTGGAAATGGGGTAGAAAAAAGAATGGATGCCTCAATGGAAGAAAAGGTGAATCGCTTTTGTATGTTGCACCATGCGTCCATGGAGACGTGGCTCGCCAAGTACCAGATTGTAAGGCAAGATCGAGAGGAAGCGCGAGCTGAATTCCGACGCAGTACGCGTCACCGACCGATTCGATATCCCGAAGGCATGGAGGAGATGCCGCGGTTTATGTCAACACGATGGTTGCATGGAGCCTTGACCGCAGCATCCAGCGAAGGGACAGAGGTCTCAATGGAGGAGTGGAAGTTCTCGAGGGGATGTAGTCCAAAGGTAATGAGGGGTTTAGAATGTGTCGTATCTAAATTTGCTTGCTACATCTAATTTGAGTGTTTCAATGTACAGTACAAAATATATAGTGCAGCGTGGTCGCGCGGACGGCATTTTCGGGTGGAGCGTATTGACCAAATGCGCTCCACAATGAGCTGTGGTGTCATGGCAAGGTTTGAGCAAGAGAGCCGGCGACGAGCAACGGATCCGAACACGGTTGTGGAAGAGATGGAGTATTTTGGAAACTTGCAAAGTATTATTACGGTGGATTACCGTAGCTTCTCCATGATACTATTCGATGTGCAGTGGTTCAAAGTGGTACTTGGAGGAGCTGGAGCAACAGTTCGACGAGGTCCATCTGGATTTCTTGAAATAGATTCTGAAAAAAAATGGATGGATTTGCGCGACACCTTTGTGTTGCCGGCCCATTGTGAACAGGTACAAATAGTCATTTGCTTGCTAATTGTAATACGACATGGTTTATGTCACAATGGTTTGAAGTCGCTTTGTAAGTGTTTGTGAACAGGTAATCTTCTATCCAAACCCCCGACAACCTCAATGGTGGTATGTTATACCTTCAACTCCTCGAGGTGCGAGAGTATATGATCAAAGCGATGTTCCAGGCATAGATGAAGAAAATATGCAAATAGAGGGATCGATATTACAAGGGGTGGAGGCCACCGCAAGCTTGGAGCCCGCATCGGCTAACAATGATGGAAATACAGAAGTTGTAGAATTTTTTGAGAACGAGGCAGACTCATTCTTTTGTGGTGACATGTCTATCGACCTTCCAGTGTATGCAGAGTTATGTTAGGAGATTAACATGGGACCATAGAATACTTCATTCTTGGAGAATTGTATTACTCAATTCGTTGTTTAGATCTTCCATAAAGGTAGATAAGATACGCATTTTAAGAGGGATTTTTTAAAAATGATTTATATTAATGTGCTTTGTATAGTTTAAATTGATTATTCTAACATCATTTTTTATCTATGCAGGTATCGACATTTTCAGGATGAGTCTAGGGATGAGCGATGAGGAGTTTCAGGACATGATGGCACGCATGTCTCCAGATCAGCTCGCGAGATTCAGAGAGATGGCAGATCAGGAGCTGTCTCGTTCTTCTTCGGGCGCTCTGCTAGATCAGCTTCAGCGCGATCAGATGCTTCAGCTTCGAGCAAACGATCTCGACGCTCGCGACTTGGGCCAGAGGGAGGGACTGCGACTGCAGGAGGATCAGGGGGTGCTGCTGTGGAGACATGGACGTGGTGTCTCCGTCTCGTCGTTCAGCTGGAGCTGCGTCACCTCCAGGATTTGTCACACCTATGGGGACGTCCACTCCAGTTACTCCGGCTTTTGCGCAGCCATCGGCAGATGGCACGCCTTTTGGTGGCACTCCTTTTGGTGGCACCCCCTTTGGTGGCACCCCTTTGAGTGGCACTCCGAGAGAGGGTACCCCCGTCGGTACACCGGATGTGCAGGGGTCTCCTGGATATGCCCAGGAGCGTGGACGGAGATGGGAGAGGGCCCATCTTAGGCATACTCCTAGGGGTTATGGATACCTAGTGGATGGCAGGTCAGGAGCCATCATCATGAATGATGAGGGGAGGAGGGTGATGGCTCGCATGAGGGAGTTGTGCCAACAAGTTTTTCGGCACAACGTCCTAGATCATTGGAGGAACATACCGGAGGGGAGCAAGGACTACATAGTAGCATCCTTGCACGAGGAGTTCTCGGTGCCAGCCGCAGTGGATAGATTCTCTACGGGCTGGATGATGGATTGCATGCGTGCATACATGTCACATAGACGATCCGACGCATGCAAGGAAATCAAGAGTGGGGCTCCAAAGCCCGAGTGGTTAGATGCAGACGACTAGCGCCGACTGAGGGAGGAGGCTACAAATTCGCCAAGACGTTGGAGTCAGCAGCAGGAGGCGGCGAGGGCACGAATCGAGGCCGGATCGGTACATCATCTTGGGAGTGGCGGTCACAGGACATATTTGGAGGACTTTGTAAGTTTCTCTTTTGTTTTGCTTATTTGTTTTTTTGAGATATTCTTTGTACTGACAATCATGTTTCTAACAATTAGCATTTTTTTTTCTTTGCAGCACTCCATTACAAATCGCGATCCGCAAGGCCTTGAGACTCGATATGCAGAGAGGCACGGTTTCAGGGCATTGATCGACCGATTGTATAGACGCGGCGGCCCTGTAAGTCACTCGTCTTTCTTGTCCGTAGTTACCATGAGATATTTGAATGCATTATTGTATGGTGGATTGATATGTTGTTTCTTTTTCTGCAGAATCCGTTTGATGCTCCTTTGCAGCGGGACGAGCTTTCGGGGGACGAGGATTTGTAGCTCGCCCTTCGATCCTTAGAGCTCACACACCTTTAGTTTTTAGTCGCCCGAGCTATGTAGACATTTTCTATGTATTAGTGATATCGTTTCATGATTGTACCAATCGCATTTTATGCGATATCATGTATTTATTTCATGTATCAGTTTTATGATTTCAGTATACATTCTTTTTGTTTGCAAACGCTTTGTATGCAGCAGTGCAGAAACTATTTTGTATGGCTCTCATACAGCACACAGTGCTATATGTGGCAGGGCAGCTTGCTGCCCTACCACCAAAAAAATTTTTCTCTGTTACCATCGCTATTTGCGTCGCAAATTTACTACACGCGTCGCTATTGGCGTCGCTATGAGCGTCGCAAATACTCTGCAATCGTCGCTATATGTGTCGCTATATTAGTGACGAATATAGCAACGATTCTATGGCGTCGTCAATAACGATGCTTTTTGCGACGACGGGGGCAAATTTTGTTGTTTGTATTTTCGTCGCTTTAAATGTCACTATAAGGTCTATATCTTGTAGTGTGGGTTCTGGTTCCTGTATCACTTTGACCATATATGCATAGTGAATGGCTGTAAATCCATCATATTTTAGCCTATCCACAGGATACCTAGCTCTGGTAGACCTGCGCAAAGTAGGTTCACTCCCAGATGCTCTCAAAACATCCCTGGTCTTCCTTACTCCAGGTGTAACAATAGAAGGAATACCCAACTGATCATCAATGCTCTGTTCTGAGCCACTAGATTCACCATCCACATAAGAGTGACCTGCATTCACATCAAACATGGGCTGATCTACCTTCTCTTTTCCTTTTCGTGATACCTGCATACCACTATTTGCATTGCCTTGAGAAGATTCTCCTGATCTCAATCTGCATGTCCATGGCGAAGAATGTGAACCACTGATAGAGGACGCTCCAGGTCCACTAATATCTTGTGACTCCTGCTGAGAATTTTGTGCAACATTACCATTTTGTGCATCTACATTAGCAATCACATTTACTGGTTTATACCAGCTACTCATCTCATCAAAAACAACATCTCTACTAACTGTAAACTTATGAGTAGAAGGGTTATAGCATCTATACCCTTTTTGCTGCCGAGAATAACCAATAAAGATGCACTTCTCAACTTTTTGATCCAACTTGGATCTCAACTCATCTGGCACATGAACATAGGCAATGCAGCAAAAAATTTTCAAATGAGAAATATCTGGTTTCCTACCAGTATACCTCTCCTCTGGAGTCATGCCATGTATTGCTGCAGTGGGAGTCCTGTTCATTATGTAGACTGCTGTAGCAACTGCCTCAGCCCAATAAAAATCTGGCAAGTCTTTTTCGTTGAGCATGGCACGAGATACCTCTCCAATATGCCTGTTTTTTCTTTCTGCAATTCCATTTTGTTGTGGGGTATGACTGCATGAATATTGCTGCTTTATGCCATGCTCCTGCAGGAACCTTGCAAACTCATTTGAGAGGTACTCTCCCCCTCCATCTGACCTTAGGCATTTTATCTGCAGGCATGTTTCTTTTTCAACCATGGCTTTAAGAGTTTTGAAATGCCCAAAAACTTCACTTTTCTTTTTCATAAAATACACCCAAACTTTTCTGCTATAGTCATCAATAAAAGTGACAAATTAATGACAGCCTCCAAGAGATGCAGCTTTAGTAGTCCACACATCAGAGTGGATTAATTCCAATGGCTTCTTACTCTCTTGAACGTGTCTAGGAAATGGTTTCCTTGCCTGTTTTCCAAACTGACAGGCTTCACATACCTTATGCATTTCTGCAACCTTGAATTTAGGCAATCCTGCAACAATATTTTGGGCTTGCATTGATTTAAGTCGTTGTACATTAACATGACCAATGCGTTTATGCCAGATATCAATATATGCAACTACACCGGTCCCATGTGCAAACATTGCTGCACTCAATTCAGGCATGTCTACATCCAACGTAAACATTCTGCCCTTCTTCTTTCCTTTTGCTATCAAGATACCTTTATTTTTCATATCCTCAACAAAGCATCCATGAGGATTAAATCTGACCTGCAAGCCCTGCTCAACCATTTGACCAACAGAAACCAGATTCTTGGTGATATTCGAGACATGAAATACATCTGACAGGTATTTCTTTTTCCCATCCTGCATAGACAAAGGAATTTTTCCAATCTGCACAATAGGATGTGCAGTATCATCACCAGTCTCCACAAATCCTGGTTTTTCCATTTTCCTTGCATCCTCTATCCATTTTGCATGACCTGTCATGTGGTTTGATGCACCTGAGTCAACATACCATACATCGTTGCTTTCTTCTGCACTTGTCACAGAATTGTTCATGTGCTGCACCATAAACAAATGCTCATTTCTGTCATCACCCTGTCTACTAGAAGATGCATAATTTCCTTGTTGCAATTTTCCATTCATGATGTCATTCTGCTTTTTATAGCAGTCTTTAGCCATATGACCCATTTTACCACAGTAGTAGCATTCAACATTATTGTTTGCATTTTGGCCTCTTTGCCATCCACCACGACCTCTTTGGCTCCCCCTGCCTCTAGAGTTACCACGTCCTCCTCCATAGGACTGATTTTCTTGAGTTTGCTGCATATTCTGATTTCTACCACGGCCTCCAAATCGGCCTCCTCTACCTCTGCCTCTACCTCTTCCAGCATTTGAGTAGAAGACAGCTTCTTTTGAAGTTCCTCCTGACGAAGATGCACCACCATTTCTCTGCTCCTCAGAAATTAGAAGAGCAATCAACTCCTCAAAATCAGGAAATCTTTCACGGACGGAAATGAATGTTCGGAACTGTGCATAATCCTTTCCTAGACCATTCAAGGTCACAGAGACTAAATCATCATCTTCCACTGGCGACCCAATGGAAGCAAGTGCATCTGCAATCTTCTTCACCTTCATGTGGTAGTCATTGATGCTCATACTTTCTCTTTGCACATTATGCAACTCTTGCTTAAGCTGCATTTTTCTGGCTTGCGTATTTGTGCTATACATTTTTGACAAAGTATCCCATGCCTCCTTTGGCGTACTTGCATCCTGAATATGCACAATCATAGAGTCTGAAATACTGATAGACAGCCAGTACATAACTTTCCTGGCTCTCTCATGCCATGCTTTAAATGCCTGCATTTGCTGTTGATTGGGAACATCAGGAAGAACTGGTTCTTCTTCATTTCCTGCAACAAATTCCCAATATCCTTTTCCCATAAGGAAATTCGTCATTCTAAACTTCCATGCTTGGAAGTTGTTCTTGTCAAGCTTTTCAGTTACAATCTGTGAAAGAGAATCAGACGCCATTACAGAACACTGCAAAAAATTATGTCACTGCAAAAAGCACAGCTTCACCCTCACAAGGGCAAATCTACAAAACTGGCGAAAGTGGTATTTGACCACACAGTCACTTCCTAGTGACGATTTTGCATAAACAGGAGCCAAGGATGATTCTGTAACTCCCAATGCCTCTGCACACAAGCATACGATGCAATTTCTGTGGTAACTTTTCACCGACCTGTAGAACAGTGGTCGCACAGCATAAAACAAGGCCTTTTCCTGAGTGCGTGCAGAAAACTTCCACCTCCAAAACAGGCCCCGAAATGGCCTCAAATCAAAAAAACAGGGTCACCAAGGGCTAAAGGCCTTTCCCGCAGCATATACTGCCCTCTTGCTTCACCGCGAAGGGCGTCTCAACCTGAGACAATGTACTCTTGCACTTTCTGGCTGTGCTACCTGCAGAGACTTGCTCCCAAACAGAAAAATGAAAGCAACACTGGTCCTCTTACCAGAACGCCACGAGCTTGGCTTGCTTTCTTGAGCTCCTTACCACGAACAAGGCTCTGATACCATTTCAAGATTGTGGGAGAGAAGGAAGGAGTCTCACTTGTAGCTTTCTTGCTTGCACAATGGGGGAATACACACAAGGGTGGAGGCTAAAAATAGTTTTCCTCTTCTTAGTTGTGTAAGCCAAAAAGAACTCAAGTACAAAAGAAATAGAAGAACCCTATATATGGGTTTCAAACCAAACTCAACTAACTAAGGTGGCATACTAACTGAGCCATGAACTAGAGTAGATAAGGATAGCTGTCATCTAGCTATTATTCATGAGCGGTGTACCAACCGCATCTGCAACTGACAAGTCGGTGACATAAATGCACAACGGTCACCCTGGCATATCACAAGTGGAGCTCGATATCTCAACAGAGAGAAGTAGGGAAACACTTGAGGAGTTACTTTGAGCACACAACAAATGAAGAGAACCTATTACCATGACCATTCTCCAGACAAAAAATCTAAGGAGTGATACTAAGGGTATGAGATGAACCTACAAAAACCATAGAAAATCATTGAAAAGATCCAAGCCTCATTGGCAAAAATATTAGTAGTGAGCTAGTATGCAGCAAGGGATTCCATGATCCTTCATGCTTGCTCAAGAGTACTACACAAGAAATCATTAGTTGTGGTTATCCAAATGACCTGCAAGACCACCTCTATCACACTACACATGAGTGCCTCCTCAACAGAAGAAAGGAAAACCTAAATATAAAACAAAGTTTGAAAAGACCCTACTTCCTTCTGCGTACTTGCTACCATTAGTGATATGGTCTTAGTGGGACCCATTTTATATCCCTTGCTTTACAAAATTCTAATAGAATAGGAATTGCATGTTGCTAGTAGACTAGGATGAGGAAAATTACTAGTCAATGTTGCATAGTATTTATCCTTCCTATTTAAGTTTGCGTGACTCCTCGATACTTGCATTGCACTAAAGTATAATCCTGAGTTCTAAAATTGGCTACTAATGTCTCAACGTTACATGGATTCATAGTTATCAACATGTACATAAATAGAATACGTTTTTAGTGATTGTCTATAGACCAAACAAAGTTTTACTTGTTTATGTTATTTACTGTTTTAAAAAACCCATAGAAGCAATGACTATCAATCAAAGATAAACACAATCAAGGTCAACACAACTAGACTCAAGTAAGTGATACTTCTTTTGATAGAGTTCTATCAATGGATTTTGAAGCACATCAACTGCACTTACTCTCATATTTTTATCAAGTGAATGTAGGATAGTCAGGTGATTATGTGGGCGGATTGAATGTAGCCATCAAGTACTACCACTCCTTGGAAGAATTACCAAGTGAATGTAGGATAGTTAGGTGATTACATGAGTGAATCAAATGTAGCCATCAAGGACTACGCCCCTTGGAATAATTACTAAAAGCATCACAGAGTAATGAAGGTCTACCTAGAATATATAACTGGAAGAGACTTTAAAGACCATATCTACAAGATCATGCTCCATATATAGGTCTACCTCCATTGACATTCTCTCAACAATTCTCTCTTTCCAAGAATAAGGCCTAATACAATAAGAAGAAAAGTGCCAAGAAATGGTGGTAGTTCTATTATCAACCAAGCCTCAATCTCCAAGATACCCTAGCTCAAGTTCCACAAATCACTTCACTAGTACTTTATTGACATCGATCGAGTTATCCCACTCAGAGAGCCTTCTTAAGTCTCTTAATCTTGTCATATTCTTCTCATCGAGGTTAGAAACTCCTTCTGTACTATATTGTATTTCAAAAAAAAAGAGAGAGAGAAAAAAGGAGATAACTATAGGAATACACAAACAAGGCACCATACGTAGGGCTCCTTAAGTTAGGTATACCTAGTGGCCTTATTCGACTAGCTCCATCCCTAACCCCTAGCCCTACTTCCTATCCCCCAATGTAAACTCAAGGAATATATATCAAGGGCAAGAAACACCTAGGTAACCTCCGCTCACACATAGATCTATTTTTCTATGTCACTCATACAAGTTCTTCCAATCTTTCCCAATCTCTCACAGATATGGCAATAATACAATAAGCATGATAACAACTAGCAAGTCATCTATGTATTGCTCAAATCTACAATCCTACTAAGCACTGTAATATCCATTCATTAAAAGAATCTAGCATCATCATATTCATGAGTACTTCAAGGCTTTTCCCATGATGTCGCATTGACTCATGTACCCCCTCAACAATAATGATAATATTTCTCATCAACAACTAGTGCCCTACTTCATCGACAAGATCAAGAAACAAAAGCCACCGTGCTATCTTCTACCTATTAATAGCCTATGTAAGCATGTGCACTCACATAATAATCACACCATAACATATACACAAATCAGGTCCTCAAGTGTGGGACAACACTCTAGTTTTTACCTTGAGTTCAATCCATCTCCCAATCTATACATACATCCTATGCATGCAATCAAACTAGCACTCCCCTAGGGAGAGAGCATAAGAGGTTTTCTCTTGCAATTCTCTATGATTCCTAGCTTCAACTAGTCCAATTAATTCCAAATGACCTTCCACCATGAAATCCTAATTCCATGAGCTGCATTCAATCCACATTACTACTTTTTCTACTTGGCATCCAAAGTTTAAAAGAACTTTGATTCCCAAAATGATCTTCTAACAAACCTTAATATCCAAACTAAGTTCTAGAGACAACCACCACTCTCCTTGCAATGATTTGACAACTTTTCAAAGGGAATAATGTTAACCATAGGATGGAAGGCTACACGAAAGCAAACCAAATCAACAAGACATGTAAAGGTAGGAAAAGTAAAGAGAAGTATAAATCAAGCAAAGGGTGTAAGGCATATAATTTTTTATCAAGCCCCCAATCATATAATTGATTGTAATACTATTTTGAAAGCAATGCGTAGTGCTCATGAAATTTTAAATACTTTCCACTAGGTAGAAAGACCTATAGATTTGCAAGGGCACACCCACGAGCTTTCATTCACTTTCTTGATGGTCCATGTAATCTAATATGTATGCATAAATTGAGAAAGAATGGCCAAGAGCCAAATAGGTGAGATACGCACCCTACCTAAGTGGAAGCCCAAAGTCCAAATCCCATGTATAAAAATGAGAAAGTGAATGGATAATATCATTCTTGTGATGTGCAAACTTGAGAACATGCTTCTTCTTCTAAGTGGAAGCCCAAAGTACAAATCCCATGTATAAAAATGAGAAAGTGAATGGATAATATCATTCTTCTGATGTGCAAACTTGAGAGCATGCTTCTTCTTCTTACATCTAGTCTATCTACTTGTGCTCCCAGGGGGTCCAATAGGGTTTACCATATGGTACCACGTGAGTGTAAGGGAGGGGGGTTATTTAAGGGAAGGAAGGTATATTTTATAAGGTAAGGTCCCATAAATAGGGGTAGATAAGGGGTATTTTTATATATTTCTTGCACGCAGGTGACATCTCCTTATTACTACTAGTGAATCCCCCATGCTTTTACTCCATCTTGAGAGTGAGGGAGAGTATGAATGTGAGGGTAAGGGAGAGAATGAGGGACTTGAGAGGTGAAGCTTCTTCCTTGAGTGTGATTTCTCTTCTTCCCCTTCTTGAAGGAGAGGAAAATTGGAGGAGGGATCAAGTGATATTTTTTCTTCTTTACATTTCCTCTCATGGATGAAGTTCTTCTGGATCAGATCAAGAGCTATTGAGTAGATGTTGTGGATCAAGTACCATCACACGAATCCTGGAGCCACCATCAAGCCTTCACTTTGTGGTCTCGAGGAGAAGGTAAGGTGATAGGTTCACTACACCCTTGTTGATTTTTTCATTCTTACTTTTGTGTGGTTTGGTAGAATAATGAATAGATTGATAAGTTTAGAAGGTATGCGAGGCTATGCAAGAGGTGGCCATTTCCAAATCGGATGAATCACTTGAAATAATAAACATTTCATCAAGTCTGATGGTCGAGATTAAGGAAGAACTGACAACTAAGAAGTGAATAGAGAGTCTCAACCACTGACCATTATTTTTGGAAACCCATGAAGCTTGAACATCTCTTTAACAAATGATCTTGCAATGTCTAAATCCTTGTACTTTATCTTAATGAGAAGAAGATAGGCAACCTTACTTACAATTTTTTTTGTCTTATTTCCTTAAGTTGCTCATCCATTTCGTTTAATATCTTATTGGAAACTTCCACCTTTAGAGCTAGGTCAAAGAAATTGAACAAAGTCAACCTTGACCATATACCTTTGATACTTTGATGATAAGAGACATTGTAGAAAGATTCTACTAAGGGTAAATATTTCATCCACCACTTGGGTTCTCTAAAACAATATACTCTTAGTATATCTTCTATGACTTGATTGCCTCATTTTGTTTGACTATCAATTTGTGGGTGATAGGTCATACCAAAGCATAATTGGTCCCAATAGCCTCAAATAAGCTCTTACAAAATTGAGACATGAATAGAGAGTCTCCATCAATAATGATCCTTTTTGGAAACCCATGAAGCTTAAAGATCTATTTGACAAACAACCTTGCAATGTCTTAAGCCTTTAAATAATTTTTCTTGATAAGAAGAAGATGGGCAACCTTACTTAGCATGCTCACTATCACCATGACATAGTTGTATCCTCCATAAATTGAGGGCAACCCTACCACAAAATTCATGCAAATGAATTTCTACTTCATTTGAGGAATGTCAAGAGTAGTTGAAGCTTTTCTTGCATCTCAATACACTTGTGTATTCAATTTCATGGTCGACTTTTCTCTTGGAAGTTTTGTCAATTCTTCTGGCAAAACATTTGTGCACTCTATCTAGGGAGTTCCTCTTTCAACCCTTTCTCTTGAATAGTTTTTTTAGCTTAATCAAATATACAAGTAATCCCTTTCTTAAACCCTGAACAGTTGTGAGGCCTTGGCTAACTAGACTTTTAGTTTACTGACTTTACCCTGTGTAGTCACATGATTTTCTTTTAAGTTTTGGGGACGCTTTCCTAAAATGGATGTGGGAATCCTTGGGTATTAAATAGTCCATTCTTAATAAGCATTCATAGATACCTAAGGTCATGACATGGAACATTGTGCTAGTGGGCTCATTACCTAAATCAAATTCACATTCCTAGTCTACTATGAGGATACAACTTCTTTTTTATTAGCTAGTTTCACTGAGATCTTAGATACTAGTGAAAATCTTAAGTCTAATTTCTCTGCAAGATTTGGAGAAATGAATGAACGAGCACTCTATAATCCATCAAAATATTGAAGGGTTTACCTTGATGTCTTGTAGATTTTAATATCATCGAGAAATGGAAAACCTATCCCTTCTTGTTGAGGGTGGCATGGATAGTTTCTCTTTTTATTTCATCTTCCATTGCCAATTCTTCTTTGTTGCCTAGGATCACTTTAGTCTACCTTAGAGGGAAACCTAGATAATGCCATCTAGAACTCCCTTGGAATAACACAAACTTTGTTGCCTAGGATCACTTGAGTCTACCTTAGAGGGAAACTTCAATCCATTCCCATAAGGATCGACCTAAAAATAGGACTCCTAAATAATATTAAGATCACCTAATAGTTCATCTAGTATTGATCACCATGTCGTGCCACTACATGGACACACTGTGAAAAATCTTGGAGTGTATCATCGTCCGACTTTGGAGCCCCGAGAGGAACACCAAGGAAAAGGGAATTCTCTTGCAAGAAAATCTATCTTGTAACATCAACAAGCTTGTTTATCATGTTTCATATGATCACAATGAAGAAAAGAACACCAGGCACAACAAAACTTCATGCAGCATCATGTAGACCTCCCACGGATTTAATAGAATCAACCATATTCTTCAACGTCTTCACAAAATCCATCAATGGAACAAAGAAAGCAAAGAAATACTCCATCTTTGAATGGAAATACATCACATAGTATTCATCTTCAATATCTTCATAGTCTTCTTCTCTCAATCTCTCATATACAATCACTCTGTTTGAGTAAAATTGGCTATCTCTGACTCTCTCTCTCTCACTCCATCAATAATACATCATGTCCTCACTACAATCTCTCAAAAATTACTCTCAATAATCACTCTTAGGTCGTGGATACCCCTCCCAAGAGGTATGTCTGATATGAAGGGTCACCAGAGCCACTACAGTGTCTCTTCACAGCTCACTACTGTCACTTCACTCTAGTCTTCACTTGAGTCTTCAGCAGCTACTTCTTCCACTTCCTTCAGCTCTTTTGCACTTGTATTCACCTCTTTCCAAGGCTAGAAAACTTTCCCCAAAGTCACACATACATTCCACAGAACACTTACAGAAGCATACAGAACAGTCTACAGAACAGTACCAGAACAGCTACAGTACAGAACAGAATAGAGATAGAACAGAAGCAGAAGCTCTACAGAAGACCTACAGAAGATTACAGAAGATCATCAAAACCACATAACTCACTCTCAAACCATTTCAAACTCTCACAAACCATTCAATAAACTTTCACAAGCTCTCAATGTTCATCAATCAATACTTCATCCCTCCTTACAGAAGACAATCAGAACAAAACAGACCAAAATATAACAAAACAGAAGGTATACAGAACCATTCAGAACCTATCAGAACATCACAGAACCACCAACAAACATCACGAACTTCCAAAACACAATCAATATCATCTAAAACACTCTCAAACCACTTCCAAATCAATCAATCATCCCATAAAATCAACCATTCAGCTCTCAAAAACAACAAAAATCATCCAAAAAACAAGTCATTTCAACACTCAACATATCCCCACACTTAATAAGGAAGCGTCCTCGCGACCCAGGAAAAAGGGAATACAAGTTCAGGGAAAAGCTCAACTTTGATCTTCAATATCTTTTCACAAAGAATCCATCCACCACGACCCCAACTTATAACCTGTTTCGGATATAAAAATATAAAGAAAGGAAAACCCTTTATACATTAACACCTCTGATCAAACTAAAAATCACCACAAATTTGTAAAGGATATAAGAGTTTGCTTCTTCTTCATCAGCATCAGCTTCAACTCTCCATCCACGAACCCATCTCTACAAATCTCCAAAACATAGCTCGTACACGAAATCCAATAGGAAACCACCACGTTCGTTTGACATAAATGAACTCACAACACAAACACTAATACACAACACAACCATCTGAATGACTCCTTCAAAAAGAGAGTTTTGCATTAAAAGCTTCCACCATACATTGGAAAGGTATCAATGAAGATGATCCCTCTTAAAAGATTGATGTTGTCGGAATCGATCCATAGATAAGGATTCATCTACAAAGTTTTTAGGAGGATTTTGAAAAAATTGGAGACAACACATCCTTTCCAACAGGACCAAGTATCTGCTAGGCAAACAGAGGGCATGAAAATACAGTATCTCCAGCTGCTGGGAATCAATGCTAACATTGACATTCATGCACAACTTTGGAATAGGCTTGGAATCAGTATGAGAGTGCCTATGCATATACGCCAGGTACCAAGCAAAGTGAGCAGTTAATCTCACTGAGGGATCTGCAGACTGTGAATATTGTTGGGCAAAATGAACATAGTTTTGATAAGCTTGACTGGAAGCTGTCCATTCTCCTGGAATTACTGGCCAATTAATCTGTGGTCCTGTAAGGCAATCATCCGAACTCCATCCCCTTCTTCTGGAAATCTGATTATCAAAACCGTCACAGTCACTAACCAACTGAGGTGGATGAGATATGGAAGTGTTAGGAGAGGGTAGTGGAATAAGGGAAAGTGGATGTAGGGAGGGATAGGAAAAATCATAAAAGGAAGAAAAGGTTAAAGAAGGAGTGGCAGAAATTTGTAAGGAATCACTAAGGAACGGTGTTAACTGATAAATAGGAAATGTGGAGGGTACATTAATGAGGGGTGAAGAACAGGGTGGAGAAGGGAAAAATACCCTATCCTCAATAAAGGAACAGTAAGTGAAAATAGGAATTTGAGGGAAATTTAAAGGTTGGAAAAGAAGTGGTAAAATAATTGTGGAATTAGATTGACAAAGGGAAAGATATATAGCATAGCGGTGAGCCATTTGTTGATAATAGAGGAGAGTAGGAATAGAAGGTCCTAAAAGAGATCGTCTATGATAGGCATCAAAGAAGTGAGCATCAAATGGATTATGTTTGGAAAGATAGGTTAAGAGATCCATCCTCAGTTGGTTAGTACTCTGGGCAAAGGTAGGAGCTGTGTTTTGTCTTTGATTGAGGACCACCGAATCAATCATGGGATGCCACGAACTATCCTGACAATCAGCTACTTTGGAGGAATAACTCTGAAACATGTCAGCTATGCACAACTCCAAATGATTGACATATAAAACAGCCTGTAAGACCACATCCCCCACATACCATGCCATATCTACCTCATCTGGAATTAACAAATCTCCTCGGAGATACATGTATGACATCAACATTGTATCTGGCGTGACAGAATCTTCAAAGACCATTCTGACTACCTCTGTCAACAACTCAGCAGACCAAGCCCCACTCCAGCCATCCTCTGGAAAAGGTAAATCCATCGTGGAAAGCTTCATATAGAAGACCAACTTCTGTAAGTGGTAGTGGACAAAGAAAGAATGGTCTGGTAAGACATAGTCCTGAAACTGCTCAAAGGTAGACCATAACAAGTCCATTCTAGACTGCAATCTTTCCACTTTATCTTGGAATAGAGGGCACAAAGTAGCCTGTCTCTGAAGAGCAGCCAAGTCCTACTGTGAAAGAGAAGGAATCAATGGAACATGAGGGCTTGGAGGAACAGAGCGGGACTTTGCAAGCTGATCTTGCAACTGCTGGATTTGGGAGGCTTGGTTGGCCACTATGTCATTAGCCATCTGTAAAGCTGAAAGCTTGTCATCTAAGATAGCTTGGAATTCCTTCGCTTCGCTGGACATCCTCTCCTTCTCGTCTGAAAGGCTAGTAACTTGTGATTGAGCTTCTAGTAACTGGGTCTTCAATGAAGAAATCTCATCACTTTGGGTGGCAACCAGTTGGGTTTGCAATTCCATTTGCTTAAATAAATCTGCTAGGGTATCCTTAGCAGAAGCTAACTCAGATGTTGCCTTATGCAACTGGTCTTTGGACTGCATGAGCTCCTCATAGAAAGATGCGTACAGCTGTTGAACACAGGCTGTCACTGACAACTCAATGGAACTTTGAATATCCTTGCAGAGGAAAGGAATGGCATCTCCTGAAACGAGACTGTTCAGGGAGGGAACTGAGATCTCCAAAGATCCTTCTCTATGTGCTCGGAACAAGTTATTGCAAGTGAGATACCCAGGGAGTTCACTGCCAGAAGTAGCAGGGATAGGCACTGAGGGAAGTACAGCAGGGGCTTTATCCGCTACCCTCTTCAAGTGTTTGTGATGTATGACCAGGGGAGGCGGAGAATCATCATCCTCAATGTCAATGGGTTCTGACTCTTCTGAAGGTGGAGGAGGAGGTACTGGATCTGATGGAGGAGGTGGAGGCACAGTCTTCTGTAAACCTGAATAGGTCAAGAAGGCAGACAAATATGATCCGTATGTAACATTGGTAACATTACCCCTGGTGACTTTAACAAAATGCTGATCCATTTTAGTAAGGAGGTAAGTGCTCCAATCAATAGCAACTCCTTTCAACACCATCCTGGAAGCTGTGAAAAGCTCTTTGGACAAATAGTGGGATGGCGTTTTGGCAGGCATAAACCTGTCCTGAAGGAACTGACACATCGTCTTCCATACGGGATCAGTAATCATAGAAAAGGAAACTCCTGAAGAGTTGATCACCTTCTTAACATCAAGGACTTCCCGTGTCTGCTTCTGCAACAGCTTTAGAATCTCTTCATTAGAGAAGAGCTGACGAGTGGTCACAAAAGGTTCTCCTTTGAAGGGAAGAGACAGAGCCTTCCCTAAGCCTCGAGATGTCAACGTCATAGACATTCCTTGGACTACGCCTGTCTTCTTGCTGTAAGAGGCCAGGAACTCATCACATAACGACGGATCCTCCGGAAGCAATGGAAAAGGAGTGGCCACAAAAGCAACAAGTCCCACCTTCGTGAGAGGCTCAAAAGTAAGTAGGGAAGAGTAATCCCTACTAACTAGTGGGACGTACTGGATAGGGGGAGGAGCATGAGAAGGCACCATTCAGATGGTTACACACACACCACAAACACAGACAATCAAGGAGAATGCCTGCAAAGCAACAGACAAAAACCAAGGATAAGAGAATTACCAATAAGAAAACGTGACACGACCAACTAACCCCAAGCAAACCACATCCTAGAAAAAATTTTGACATGACCTTGAGACAAATGCGACCAAAAGCTTCATGCGATGCATCAGACAAACACCCAGAACCCCGTATCAGGCAATAAAAGAAAAAAACTGCATACCGTACCCGTAACCGTAACTAAGACAGGAAACCAAAATAAGACCACATCCGACACATATCAAGACGATATCTGTGATAAACCAAGACTGGACCATGGAAAATAACACGAAGAACTGCGCAAACCCATCCCACGAAACGGTTCATTAAAAAGGGAATTAAGTGCAGTGAGGGGGGAATTAATTTAATGAAGGGTTCATTTGAATCAATTATTAAAAATGGGTGAATTTTTATTAGGTGATAAACCTTAGCAAGAAAACGGCGGTTCCTTATTAGTTATTTAATTACCAATTATTAGGTGAAGCGGTGCAGTTATTCGATTCCCGACTGGGTCTCTAAATGCAATTTATTGATTACAAATTAAGGTGATGTGGAGCGCTTTTTTGCCAGCGCGTGCTCATGTGACGGCTGGTTTTTTTTAATTACAAAGTTAAAGTGCCTCTTTAGCGCACATAGCGCGTGCTAAGTGAATGGCTGGTTTATTTTAATGAAAAAGGATGTGTGTTTAGCGCGAATGCGCGTGGAAACTGTGGGTGAATTAAAGGGTTCATTTTAACAATTAATTTGTGATTAAGGGGGAAAATGAAAATAAATAAAGTAAATAAAATAAATACCTGGAAGGGGTATGTATGTAATGCAAGAATGCACACGGAAGAGTCCACCAAAAGAAGGGAATCCAAGAAAGGAAAAGTAAAGATCACTGATGAAACAACAAACAACACCTTAGCGGATGTGTGGATTTGATTGTGGTTGGTTTTTGATTTTATTTTTTAATTATTATTTGTTAGTAGTTTTTTATTTATTTATGATTATTAGTTTTATTTTTGGTGTTAAGTTGTGATTATTTATGGTGGAATAAAGGGAAAATGATGAAGGGAGGTGAGGGGAATTTTTTAGAATTGTTTAGAATTTTTTTAGAATTTTTTAGAATTTGTAAATGAATTGTCTACATTTATTGGCAATTTGGGGATTAAATGAGGAAATATTTAATTTTTAGAAATTATAGGGTAGGCAATTTCCAGCGGACAAACTCCCAAAAATTGGCAAAAAACAAAAGGAATTTTTAGAAATTTTTCTGAATTTTTTATGGAAAAATTAATGTAGTGATTAATTAAGTCACCTAAATCACATTAATCAGATAAGTCAGGGAGGCATAAGTCAGTTAAGTCTGGTTAGTGGGGGTAAGTTATGTTAGTCTACCTAAGTCAAGTCAGGTTAGTCAAGGTTACTTAGGTTAGTCAACTAGGCTAGGTTAGTCAACTAAGTTAGGTTAGTCAACTAGGCTAAGTTAACTAGGTAGGGGTTAGTCAACTAGGTTAAGTTAGTTAACTAGGCTAAGTTAGTCAACTAGGCTAAGTTGGGGTTAAGTTAACTAGGTTAACTTGGGGTAGTTTAACTAGGTTAACTATGGTTAATTAAAACTAACCTAGCTAGGGTTAAGTTAGGGTTAGGGGTGGGGGTTAGATTAGTTAACCTAACTCAGATTAAGTTAGGGTTAGGTTAACTTAATTAGGGGTTAGTTTAACTAAATTAGGGGTTAGTTAACTAACCTAATGAGGGTTAGAGAGGGGGAGGAGGAGGAGGTGGTGGGGTCGGCGGCGACGGCGTCCAGGCGGTGGCAGCTTCAGCGGCAGAGGAGGTGGAGGTGGGCAGGCGACTTCCGGCGGCTCCTGGGGCGGCGCGACGGCAGGAGGGCGGCGACGTGGCAGCTCGTCGACGGCGGAGGGCGACGACGTGGCGGCTCCAGGCGGCAGCGGCGTAGGCAAGGGCTGCGGCGGCGAATCCGAGGCGATGGCGCGACGAGGGCGGCTGCTACTGGAGGCGCGACGGCTCCACGGCGCGGTGGCGGAGGAGGGAGAGAAAGACGGGGGGTCGAAATGCTGGGGGGAGGAGGGAGAAGAAGGGCGGGGGGGTAGGGAGGAGTAGAGGGAGAAGGGCGGACTAGCTAGGGGAGGAGGAGAAGAAGAAGGGCTGCGGGGGGTAGGGAGGAGTAGAGGGAGAAGAAGGGCGGGCTGGCGAGAGGGAGAAGGAGCGCTGGGGGGAGAAGGAGCGCTGGGGGGAGGAAAGGGAAGGAAGGGCGGCGCTGGCGGGAGGGAGAAGGAGCGCTGGGGGGAGAAAAGGGAAGGAAGGGCGGCGCTGGCGGGCTGGGGGAAGGAGAAGAGGGAGAGAGAGACGCACAGAGAGAGAGAAAGAAAGGGAGAGAGAAAGAGAGAGAGAAGGGCGGTTGGGGGGAAGGGGTGGGGGCCCATGGGGGGGCCATGGGGTGGGCAGTTGGGGGGAAGGGGTGGGGGGGCAAGGGCGCGTACCCCCGTCCCGCGCTCGTGCGCGGGGCGGGGTAAAAAAATTTGCCGTGACGGGATTGAAATGATGCGGGGAAGACGGAACGGGTTACGCGGACACGACCGGGGCGCGTGGAGACTCGTAAAATCGAAAAAGGGCGCGTTCACGCGCAAAACGGGCGCGAGAAAAAAACGTAAAAATAAAGAAAAATTAATAACTCCCAATCCGGACAGCAAAACGAAATAGCGTAAAAACAAAAAGTGGGCAGGACGACAGGGGGAAAACACGAAAAATATATGAAGGAGGGTCCGGGAGGGGTAAAGGCGGTCACGTGCAAAAAAACACAAAAAACGAACCAAAAACGCAATTTAAAAATTAATAGCGAAAATTCCATGCATCGGAATGAGGTGCAGAAAAAAGGAAAACTGTGCAAAAAGATGTGCCCAACAATCCGATCACATCAAAACATAATTCCGACGGAGATAAGACGCGTTCACATGGAAAAAACCCAAAAAACAAACCCGAAAATGGGATCGAAAATTAATATCGGATGAACCGTTCACCGGAATGACATGTAGTAAGAAGGAAAAATGTCCGCAGGAAGGAGTGGCATAGGGTTATCATGTTAAAACGTAGTTCCGGTGGAAGTAAGAGGGGTTCACATATGAAAAACTCCAAAAATACTCTCGAAAACTCATTTAAAAATTAATAAGTAAAAATCTGGAAGTTGAAAGAGGGTGGAGGAAAAAGAAAAAAGGTAGGGGAAGGCACAGGGGACACGGTTGTCAAATCAAATTGGAATTCTGATGCAAACAGGGCAGGTTCACATGGAAAAATGTCAAAAATACGCACGAAAAAGTCGTGAAAACCCGGAAAAGTAATAATGGACAAACCGTGTATCGGAATGATGCGGAATAAAAAGGAAAAATGTCAAGGGAAAAGTGGTTGGTAGGGCTATGACAGCAGATCACGGTTCCGAAGCAAGAAAAGTGCGTTCACATGGAAAACCGGTGAAAGTACGCAAAATGCATCAAAAAGTAATAACTCAAAAACCGTGCACCGGAACAGGGGTAGGTAAAAAGGAAAAATGATCAGTTCAAAGGGAGGAACAGGGCTATGAGGTTGGATTGGGATTTTGGGTAACGTAGGGTGCATTCACATAGTAGGACCTCAAAATCAAGGAATGAAGGAAAACTGCAAGGGAACAGCCCCAAGAGTGGGTCGAACATAACCGGGTGGGTGGGAAGGGATCCCATTAGGGTAAAAGCAAGGCAGGGCAAACATGCATGAGCAAGATAAGGCATATGCAGAAGATATGCAATGTAGACGCGCAGGGACGCGTCCCCACACTTAAGACCTCAATGGATAGGGTTAACCAAGCAACAGGGACCTAGGACCATGCCACAGACCATCCACTAATGTCCCCACACTTAAAACATGAACATCACTAAGAAACAGAAGTTGTAGGGTTAGAAAAACTTGGCCCGTTTCGTTAAGAATCAAGGTTGAGTGTCGACGGCACGTCCATGGTGGTTGTCGGCGCTGGAGGAACCAAGGCATCTTCTCGGCACACGTCCGTCATGGCAGGGACCACGCGGCAGCACCCAGGGAGGTAGCTGATGGAAGGAATCGCAGGAAATTCGTCGATGATGAGGGATACTACACTCAACTCACAATCACTCAATTGAAATGAAAGAACAGTCACTCGTCCCATGACTAATATCACTCGCGAAAGAATGATTAAAACCCATATCTCATAGCCGGTTGAGGAATCAACAAGGGGAAAATGGTGCAAAGGGAGTATGCCAGGGTGCACAGTTGATGGTGCATTAGTGCGTCTAACCCGTCTGGCATAAGTGCAAGGAGGAAGGCAAGGGAGCCTTACAGTGCAGTGTACAGAACAGGGTGAAGTGTCTTGTGAGGACGGCAAAGACCCATCCCGTGGGTGCATAGGGAAACGGGAACATACCTGACTCCAAGTGTCGTAACGTCCCTCAAACGCACCTCTCGGTAAGTGATTGAAGAAACTCCAGTCAAACTCTACCCACCCTCTGTCTCACTCTCTGTTGATAGATATCAGAGGGCAGCCTTTTCCTGAAACCCATTGATGTAATCCTCACGGCCACTTGTGCAAAGGTTATATGCCTTGTGCGCATTTGATGGTGCAATTGTGCATCCCGCCCTGTGCCGGCATACAGTGCAAGAAGGAAGGCAAGGGAGCCTTATGGTGCAGTGCACAGAACAAATCGTGCTTTGTGCATTGAGAGGCCCATCTCGTGCGTGCAACACTTCATTCACACTTCTCACCTCTCATTCGATTTGAAGGAAAAAGACTGGTCTCTCGCCCCACCCTCTGTCTCACTCTCTGTTGATAGATACAGAGGGCAACCGTACTCACTTCCCCATCCGGTTAGGATGAAAGCTCACATCACTCAAGGGGTTGTCGATGAAGATCGCGTCATCAGTTGTTGAAGAGGCGTACCCAGGGAGGTAGCCATCAAATCGAACGTTGGATTGGACAGGAACATGTTGTCTGCTAGAGGACAGTTAATCACTTTGCAAAGAGACCCAGGACGCAGCGTACCAAGGGAGGCAGCTTCGGAATTGGATCCTGGAAATATCAATCAATGAATCCATTTTCTGGACTGCTGGGTGTTACCACCTTTTCCACAGCCAGCTTCTCGCCCAAGGGTGTTTATCACCTTTTCTTGGAACGAGGCCTGCTATGACAGGGAATTGCTTCCTTTTCTCTCATAACAGATTTGTTTTGCTTTTTCTTTCTCTTTTTCTTTTTTTCTTTTTCTTGTTTTCCCCTATTCCCGAGGGTGTTTCCACCTTTTCTTGAAGAATAGGTCGGCATGACAGGGATCTAAGTCCTTTTCTCCCATGACCGATATGTTTTTTCTTTTTCTTTTTTTTTCTTTTTTTTTTTCAATATTGAGCAAGGGAATGGCAGAACTACCATTTGTCAGAACCCACCTCGCCACTGTCGCTGGTGGAAAATAGAGGATAAGAAATCAAGGCTGAAGGGGGTTTTGAGGGGACAGAGGGTTGCGTCCACTTCATCAGGAGTGATTGAAGAACGGCTATCAGAAGTAGCATCATAACAAGTACAGTGCCGCGCCAACGAGGGAAAATATCAAGTGACCGTAATTGTCAAGATCCCCAAGGAGGGAAATACTTCTTCAGGCGATATCCATTGATCAGAAAGGGATCATCAGAGGCATCCAGGGTCTGTACTTGAACAGAGCCATTAGGGTTGACGGCAAGTACCTTATAGGGGCCCATCCACCGCTGCTGGAGCTTGCCAGGAAACTTGCCAAATCGTGAATCATAGGCTAGGACCAAATCACCTTCTTTGAACGCCTTGTGCTTGATGAAGCTATCATGGTAAGCCTTGCGTCGAGCTTGCGTGGCTTCCATGCACTGTAGAGCCATCCTACGAATTTCGTCCAAACATTCGAGGTGCAGGAGACGGCGTTGCAGTGAATCATCGTCCCCCAAACGCTCTTTGATAGCCACTCTCAAAGAGGGTAATTCTAGTTCAACAGGAAAAACAGCTTCTGTTCCATACACCAACTGGAAGGGTGTCTGTCCCGTTGCTGCTTTATGGGAGGTTCTGTATGCCCAGAGGGCCTCTGTAAGTCGATCGTCCCAATCACGACGATGTGCAGCAATTGTTCTTGTCAGAATCGAGCAGAGGATGCGATTGGTGACTTCGACTTGGCCGTTGGCTCTGGGGTAATAAGGAGTGGACTTGCGATGGCGGATCTTATACAACTCTGTCAACTCTTCCATGACTTTGTTGAGGAAATGCGTGCCTCTATCACTTACCAACTCTAAGGGACTGCCAAAACGGTGATGATATTCTCGTACATGAACAGGGCCACGCTGTTACCATCGTCCCGCTTTAAGGCTTTAGCTTCACACCACTTTGTGACATAATCCGTACATACGAGGATGTATCTGTTCTGTTTCCTTCTAGTGCGAGGGTCGATCGGACCTACGAAGTCAATGCCCCACTTCTCAAACGGCTTCAACGGAAGGATAGGTTGCAATGGCATGGCACTTGTCTTCGTGGGTTTCCCCATTCTTTGACAAGCATCACATCTTTTACAGTAATCATAGGAATCCTTATGAATGGTAGGCCACCAATAACCTGCTAGCAGAGCCTTCCTGGCTGTAGCTTCTCCTGCAAAGTGACCTCCACATGGCTCGTCATAGCAAGCCTTCAGAACAATCCCAATCTCATCTCCTGCAACACATCTTCTGAGTACTTCATCTTTGCCTTTCTTGTACAGTGCACCGCCTAGCAAGGTGTAGGGGGCTGATTCTAGCATGAGCTTCTTCCTTTTCCGACTAGATATACCAGGAGGGTACTGTTGGGTTGCCAGCAGATTGGCAATGTTTGCATACCAGGGAGTTACAGTTTCTACCAAGAATAGGGAAGCATCAGGGAGGTCTGGATCATCCTGCTCCTCGTCTGCAGTTTGTGGGATACGCGACAGATGATCAGCCAGAACATGGGAACGACCAGGCTTAGTAATCACCTTAAAGTCGAACTCCTGGAATAAAAGGAGCCATCTCATCATTCGTCCTTTCACATCTGCTTTGTTCATCAAGAAGGATAGGGCCTCATGATCCACATAAAATTTAAAGTGGGTAGATAGGAGGTAGTGGCGGAACTTCTCCAGGGCAAACACCATTGCCAAGCACTCCAGCTCGGTCACTGTATAGTTTCGTTCCCTATCAGTGACTTTCCGGGTTGCATAATAGATCGGTTGATCCAACTTCGAGGAGCCCTTCTAGCATAGGACAGCACCTAAGCCTTCAATTGATGCATCAGTGTGTACATGGAACTCTTTCGTCCAATCAGGAGGTTGCAGAATGGGTGCCTCTATCAGACACTGCTTCAGAGTTTGGAAGGCTTTGTCACATTCTTCCGTCCAAGTAAACTCTACATCTTTCCTCAGGAGCTTGTGCAAGGAAGTTGCCTTTGTCGCAAAATGGGCTATGAACCTTCTGTAGTAACCCACATGGCCTAGGAATCCCCTCAACTGTTTGAGGTTGGTGGGTGCTGTCAGAGCTACGATCTTTTCAATCTTTGCAGGGTCTGTTGATATCCCTTGTGCAGAGACAATGTGGCCCAACAGGACTCCAGAAGAGACCCCAAAGATGCATTTGTCGGGGTTGAGGGAAATCCCATACTCCCGACATCGATCAAAGCATTGTTCCAAATGTCCCCAGTGTTCACTGATCAAACTATAGACACAAAAGTCATCCAAATATACCTCAATAAAGTCGTGCAGATGATTTTGAAATGCGGCCATCATGATTCGTTGGAAAGTAGCAGGGGCATTGGAGAGCCCAAACGGCATCACCCGGTAAGCGTAGGTCCCCCATTCTGTGGTGAAGGTTGTTTTGGATTGGTCTTCTTCCGCGATTTGGACTTGGTTGTATCCGCTGAATCCATCCAGAAGGGAATAAAGCTCATGTCCTGCCACTATGTCCAACAGTTGGTCTGTGAAAGGGATAGGAAAATGATCCTTCTTCATCTTGGAATTAAGCTTTCGGAAATCCACACATATTCGCAATTTGCCATTCTTCTTGGGTACAACCACGATGGGTGAAACCCATTCACTATTTGCCACTGGATAGATGAACTCGGCTTCCAGAAGCTTCAGCAGCTCTGCTTTCACCAATGTGGAATAATTCGGGTTCATTCGCCTCTGTCGTTGCCGTACTGGCTTGGCATCAGGCTCCAAGTCAATATGATGTTGACATATTGTGGGATCAATCCCCTTTAGGTCTTTGTAAGACCATGCAAACACGTCCAAATTTTCTTTCAACAAGTTGTACAAGGTTGACAACTCCTCTTCTGGGAGACTGCTACCCACCTTCAAGTGGCGTTCAGTGCCTTCAGCATCCACAAAGGTTAACTGCCTTTCACCTTCTACTTCACGGATGAAGGTCCCGCGGACTGCTTCTGGGTAGAGATCCGACTCCTTCAAGGGAGTGGTGTCCTCTTCTGATGTCCCACTAGAACCAATTTCTTCTTTTGGTGGAGACTTAGGTTGCTCTTTAAGACGTTGGAATGGGATTAGAGCTGTTTCGGGTTTGGTTTCAAAACTAATTACCTCTTGGCTTGAAGACTCCTCTTCTGAAGATGACACATCCAAGAACGTCACATAACAGGGACCCTCTGATGCCTGTTGGGTTTGTGGGACTGGTGTTTGTTGGCACGGTGCATCATCATCATCTTTCTTTGGCAAGGATAGGTTAGGACGGCATGAGCCACTCTTGAAAGACGGCTTGTTCTTCTTAATCCATTTCTTATAAAGGTTTTGCATATGAGAAGATCCATTTACCAGACCAAATGGTACCATCGCCATTCTGTCCCATAGCATGAGCTCATCGGCTTCTGATGCTTCTGGAACTTCTTCCTCAAATATATCCTCTTCAGGTGGGATAGACTCTTCCATTTCACTTTCATAATCTTCTTCGTCCATATCATATTCAACCTCTTCTGTCTCTGCTTCTGCTTCTGCTTCTGTTCCTGCTTTTGCTTCTGTTCCTGTTGCTGCTTCTGTCTCTGCTTCTGTCTCTGTAGGAGCTTTGTAAAAGAAGAATAGATTCTCTGTTTCCTCTTCTGCCTCTGTCTCTGCTTCTGCTTCTGTTCCTGCTGTGACCATGTAACAGGGAGAGCAGTACATCCATGCTTCTATCTCACTGTCAGAAGTGATTTCAGAAGTCATTCCTGGTTCAGGCAGGAAGTATTCACCCATTGATAATGGCTTTGCATCTTTTGGAAGTTGGCTTACAGTATCCACTGTTAAGGAATGCGCCACTGTTTTCTTGGGAAGGATCTGTTTTACAGCATCTTCGTCTGCTGATGTTCCATCTGTAGCCTCATTAGGGGAGTCAGAAGATAATTCCAAGGAGGTGGATCCATGTCCTTTTTGAGAACCATACAGTTTCAGCACCACTTTATTGGGTCCTCTACCCAAGGTCAAAGTTCCTTTAAACCATTTCGTCCTTGCTCGGGCTTCAAAAAGCCATGGTCTGCCCAGTAACAGAGGATAGGATGTACCATAAGAGTTTGGCTTCACCACCAGATAGGTTAGCCAATAATCTTTTCCAGCCACTGTAGTCTTCACATATGGAAGAATGCCCAAAGGCTTGATTCTACTCTGATCCGCCAGTCTGATGAGCCATTGGGTTGGTTGCACACCTTGTAAGCCTAGATCCTTCATCGTCACATCCGTCATAATGTTTACTGATGAACCTCCATCAATCAGTGCATTTGCAATGAAGCAGCCTTCTATCCACACGCCAGTCTCTGGAGTACCCGGATCTAGAAAAGCATTAGCCACATCCACTTCTTTTACAGGCTCCGGAGCCTTATTGGACTTTGTCACTGTTGAA
This sequence comes from Lygodium microphyllum, assembly GCF_053477565.2. Taxonomy (NCBI): domain Eukaryota; kingdom Viridiplantae; phylum Streptophyta; class Polypodiopsida; order Schizaeales; family Lygodiaceae; genus Lygodium; species Lygodium microphyllum. Next base: position 158,768,808 of record NC_141135.1, on the reverse strand, counting down.
GGAGCAATCCTTAAACCACGTCTTTTTATCAGTATACTTTTGAACCTTTTCCGGCAACTGGGGGACAACATCAATAATTGTCGGAATGTGAGGTTTGGTTTAAAGGTATCTAGATCTCTAACTAGATCGTATTCCTTAATAGGATCCACTGGCTTCTCTAACCGGTTAGGGAATGGGGCAACACCCATTTTCATTTTCCCTCTTTCTTCCATCAGAGGAATTACAGGAACTTCTTCTGCTACTTGCGGCGCTTCCTCCTCTTCTGTATCCTGGACCTCTGGTCCTGTCTCTGTAACTGTCTCTGTAACTCTCTGTGGCACTGTAGGGCTCTGTACGGCACTGTTAGGCTCTGTTCTGTTCTGTTCTTCTGTTGGAAGACTGAACTTCACTGTTCTGGCAGGAGGGTTATTTTCTTTCTGGGTAGGTGATTCCTTCTGCTTTGCACGCGTGATGGCAGCAACTTCCAATTCCACTAAATTGGAGGTAGGCTCTTGGGCCTTGGCTGGACTATCAGTAGCACTGTTTTTCACTGGGGCTGGGCTTGGACAGTCTTTTGCAGTGTGGCCTTCTCCTTTGCATCGACTGCATAAGGGCTTGTAATCTACTGACCTTCGAGGATTTGGACAATTTGGTGAAATGTGTCCCTTTTCTCCGCATCTGTAACACTCCACTTCTGACCTCTGACCACCGCCAGACTGTCTTCCTCTGTAACTTTGAGAAGGAAATCTTCTGGGTCCGAAATTAGGACCAAACTCTCTAGGCTTGGGTCCAATATCTTGTGTTGTCATTTTGGATTCCAGCAAGTTGAATCTTGCGTCTTCTTCCTTCCTTCTCCTATCATGCATCTCCTTCAGAGAGCAAATGTCCTCTGTATGGTTCTTCCGCAAACAGTAGGAACAGAAGGCTCCAGGGATGGTTGGTTTTCATGTACATTCAGTGGCTAAATGGCCTGCTTGATGACACTTACCACACCAAGTATTTGACCACAACACATCTCTTCCTGCTCCTGCAACGTTGGATATGCTCGCTGTATTCACTTTCAACGTCTGTAGTTGTTCTGTAATCACATCCATCAACTCCTTTTTTATGTTTGCAACTGAATTGGATAAATAATCCTTCAAGCTTTCTCCTCCTGACGTACTGGCAGGAGGGTTTTGAGGAGTCTCTGCAATCACTGCATAAACGGGTTGGGTTGGTACAGAGGGATCTCTGTTCTGGTTCTGATTCAGTGCTCCTGTTTGAACTGTTGGCTGTTGGCTCCAGTTGGTAGGATTCCACTGTTGCTGATGATTTGGCATTGAGGAAATTGGTTGGGACCATTGTTGTTGTGGTTGAACCATCATTTGAGGCAGGGATTGTGGCCACTGTGGATTTGGTGCACTGTACTGTGATACCGGGGGCATCTGTTGGTAGGGGTAGGGAACAGTCCCTGGGACTGCATTTGGTGGATACATCATTCCTGGCATCAGAGGAGATAGGACTCCTCTTCCTGTATTCATCGCCAATCTAGCTTCCACTTCATCGTACAGTCTTGCACCTTCTGTTGCAGCTTGCAGGGTGGCTGGTCTTTGCAGCTCCACAAACTTACGGACTTCTGGTTGTAATCCTCTGAGAAACACTCCCTTCTGAATGCCATCATCTAGATTATGGTTAGTCCATCTCTTCAGGATGGATTCCATTCGTGAGACATAGGCTTCTACTCTTTCTCCAGAGGACTGACTTAGGTTCATAAATTCATCTCTCATCCGCTCTTCAAAACCTTCACGCCTGAATTTAGTGAGGAAGGCCAACTTCAGGTCGTCCCATGTGCCAAAAGTTCCTGTTGCTTGTCTCTCATACCATTGAAACGCCGCGCCCTTGAAAGTGGCGGGGAATATTGCTAACCAATGCTCAGGGGTTCTGGCATTGTTAGCCACACACGCTACCATAAACTCTGCTACATGAAGATCGGGGTCTTCATTGTACTCTCCCTTAAAAACTGGCAATGGGACTACATTCGCTGGTCTGTCATCAATATTTCCAAGACGGATCTGGCTTGGAAGTGGACCTCCAGCAGGAGGAGGAAGGGCTTGATGTGCCATTGGGACTTCTGTAAAGAGTTCCGCAAGGGCGTCAAAGGCCGCTTCTGCTGCGAGCTTGCTCTCGGCTCTGATTCTTGCTTTCTCTCTTCTCACGTACCTCTGGACTCGTTCTAACGCTTGCCTCTTTATTGCGTCATTCATCAGGGGCTTGGCTCCACTATGTTGTTAGTACTCCACAGAGGGTTAACAGAAGGCTTCAGTCTCTGGAGGACTCTCTTGCCAACATTTCTTCTACTTCTTTCTTTTCAACGTCCCTGAATTCTGCTTTCATTCCACTGCACAGAGGAAGGTATTCGGTTCTGAAGGTGTTAAAATGCATACGTCTGAGCATTGTGGTGGTGTCATCATCATAGTAATGCCAGCTTCTGATGGTTTCAACAGTGTATGTTGTGAAAAACACTCTGTCTACCAGCTTCCAGTGGGTTGCTAATTGAACAAACAGAAGATTATCAGTACACCAAGCATCCCATGTATCTTGCTGTTGAGCATCCACGAACAAATTCCAACTCTTTTCCTTCTTATCTTTGTGAACCTCTACAGACCAAGACTCCTGAAGCTTCTTCACAATCTCCCACTTGATGTTATCTGGAAACTTCTCAATGAATGCCAAATCTTCCATGGATGGTCATTCTCTCTGTTTCTGCTCTTCAGTTTGTTCCCAAACAGTTTGCCACCAAGATGCAAGTTTCTACTGCTTCAATAGGAAGAGGAAATTGTCCACCACATAGAGCATGCATCATGATGGTGATGTGTTTTCGCCATTGGGGGATGAACTTCTTGTGGAAAGTGGCTTTGATTATGAAAAATTCCAACTCTTCAGTGGAAGAAGGAACTTTACAAACATCCATTGAATTCTTCTCTTCTTGGCAATGCCATTTCCTTCATTTTCAGCCTCTTTGGTGCTTGTTGATGGCAAGTTTCCCCGGCTGCGCACCAAAAACATGGAGCCCCGAGAGGAACACCAAGGAAAAGGGAATTCTCTTGCAAGAAAATCTATCTTGTAACATCAACAAGCTTGTTTATCATGTTTCATATGATCACAATGAAGAAAAGAACACCAGGCACAACAAAACTTCATGCAGCATCATGTAGACCTCCCACGGATTTAATAGAATCAACCATATTCTTCAACATCTTCACAAAATCCATCAATGGAACAAAGAAAGCAAAGAAATACTCCATCTTTGAATGGAAATACATCACATAGTATTCATCTTCAATATCTTCATAGTCTTCTTCTCTCAATCTCTCATATACAATCACTCTGTTTGAGTAGAATTGGCTATCTCTGACTCTCTCTCTCTCACTCCATCAATAATACATCATGTCCTCACTACAATCTCTCAAAAATTACTCTCAATAATCACTCTTAGGTCGTGGATACCCCTCCCAAGAGGTATGTCTGATATGAAGGGTCACCAGAGCCACTACAGTGTCTCTTCACAGCTCACTACTGTCACTTCACTCTAGTCTTCACTTGAGTCTTCAGCAGCTACTTCTTCCACTTCCTTCAGCTCTTTTGCACTTGTATTCACCTCTTTCCAAGGCTAGAAAACTTTCCCCAAAGTCACACATACATTCCACAGAACACTTACAGAAGTATACAGAACAGTCTACAGAACAGTACCAGAACAGCTACAGTACATAACAGAACAGAGATAGAACAGAAGCAGAAGCTCTACAGAAGACCTACAGAAGATTACAGAAGATCATCAAAACCACATAACTCACTCTCAAACCATTTCAAACTCTCACAAACCATTCAATAAACTTTCACAAGCTCTCAATCTTCATCAATCAATACTTCATCCCTCCTTACAGAAGACAATCAGAACAAAACAAACCAAAACAGAACAAAATAGAAGGTATACAGAACCATTCAGAACCTATCAGAACATCACAGAACCACCAACAAACATCACGAACTTCCAAAACACAAACAATATCATCTAAAACACTCTCAAACCACTTCCAAATCAATCAATCATCCCATAAAATCAACCATTCAGCTCTCAAAAACAACAAAAATCATCCAAAAAACAAGTCATTTCAACACTCAACAAACTTTCTTATTAATCTAGAGAGACAATGTTATATTATTCATTAGTATTAGTGTCCATAGTATGGTTGGCTCAAAAATATAGGATTTTTGAATGATTTTAGTCTATTTTTTATATTTTGGATATTATTTCTTGTAAATATCCTCAAAAGGTGTAGTAAGCCTCTATAATAGGATGACATACAAAAAGGAAGTGGCTTTTCAATCAAGTTTGAAAAATATCATAAAAAAGGACTCCCAAATTCACGTGGGTGCAATCACAGTTTTCAAGCATCAAACATCACTCACTACAAGGGAATGGGGTGATAATGATGGTTGGTTACAACAAAAATAGCATTTGCATTTGCGACGCTAATAGCATCTCAAATAGAAACAAAATTTATTTATGATGGATGTGCCCTCATCATGTAGGGTGTATCTTAGTGCTTCTACAACAATGTGATTATTATTTTTTCTATAAAAAATAGAAATATGGTATATGCATAGATGCCTTTATCCTTTTTTTAATGCTTCTTTAGGTATCATAATTTTCTCCCACAATGAAACGTGAAGTGTCCTCACGAACCTTGTCAAAGAAGGACCATTGTCTAACACAAAAAACATCTAAACTTGTTAGAGAAAACATGCCATGACCACTAGAGTAAGGGAACTCTTGCCTCGGTCACTTCCACACTGAAAAAATTGCATAGTCTACAAAACATAGAGTTCTATCTTCAATATGGCCTCATAAGAACAACTTCTCCATCCCAATAAGGGAAAGAATAATGACTCCCTCCATCATGTAGCTCCAAAGGTCACCTCATCAAAATGAAGCTCTCATTTGTATAGGGCAAAAAGGAGGAGAGCATATAAATATGGCCTCTTAAAAGTTTTTTTCCCCTTTTTGAAGCATGTGTTTAAAAGTTCTAAGTCTTACCTTTAAGTTTATGTTTTCTTGTTTTGTAATATTTCCACACAATAAAAGTTAGTTGATTAGTTTGAAAGTTAGTTAGTCAATTAGTAAGTTAGTAAGATTACTAACTAAAGACTAACTAAGGTAAAAACTAACTAACATTAATATTTTTGTACATCATAGTATGGAGCCTAATGTATCTCATGTGAGAATCAAAGCAAGCATCTATCAATCTAGAAATACATTACTTACAATTGGAACCGCACTTGGATTGACAATGATGCCTTCGCCCAAAGCTTCGTTGCTGGTTGTAGGATTGCCATCCGCACGCGACATTCTTCACTTCAAGGCCATCGTCCGCAAGTAAACTCAAGAGATTAAGAATGCAGAATAGATTTGAGATTGGAGAGGGTAAGAGAAGATGGCTAAGTCAAGGATCGAGTTAGAGGGAATTGAGCTAACTCTCCCCCTTGCAGCCTCTCGGGGTAACTCTTCTCTCTCTCTCTCTCTCTCTCTCTCTCTCTCTCTCTCTCTCTCTCTCTCTCTCTCTCTCTCTCAAGCTCTGTCTCACAATCTCTTGGAGGGATATCCTTGCTCTCTTGTGCCTCCCCATGCCTCATTTTTTATAATGAATTAGAGAGGAGGGGATGTGGCTGAGAACAAGACTAGGGGGGCTCTTGGAAGAATCGGTGTTCTGATGCTCATACCATAAATCTAATGGTTCCATTGGTTCCAAAAAGGGGGGTAAAACCCCAAGACACTTGATTGGAAAGCTTTCAGATCACTCCTTTCTCTCCCTATTCGAAGTGTTGCCTACTGCCTATAGACTACGATCACGGCACATGCACGATTTTGCCAATCACTTTTCTTTATTCATTTATTTTTTCTATAAAATCTCCAAAACTAACTAAAACATCACTTTTCTTTTCTTTTCTTGTAAATAACATCCAGTTCTATCTTTTTAGGATAATATCTAAAATATCTAGAATATACTAGTTTTGTGCAAAATCTAATATTTTTGGACCATCCATACTATACATATTAATACTAGTGATTGATATGGCTCGTAAGTCTCGTTCATATTGTAACTTCCATGAAGGGTAGCTACGGTCCTTTTTTCAATCTGAGAAAAATATCGGATTTATGACTCTAGTTTTTTAAAAATATATATATATTTTTAATTAAATAAAAACCCTCTTCTCACATATTTAAAAGATGGAGTTTGCAAAGTACATGTATTAAGGAAAGTTAATTGCACTTAGTTTCGTATGGCTTATTCATTGATAGAGCAATCGATCAGGGGTTATGAATAGCATAATCATAAAAAGAATAACATTAGGAATTGTACATACAAGTATTAAGAAAATTTTGCATAGATTCGCTCTTTGATCCCAAGGGGGAGAGTGAATATGTGATGGAATTATTATCGCGTCTATTCTTGTATTGTTTGGGAAAGATACAATTAGTTTTGTTGGATGATTGGATAAAACTCTAAATGTTTTTCTTTCAATCAGTTGATTGTTGCATTGTAATTTTGATAAATATTCCAAGTGCTTGTGTTTGATGGCAAAAGCATGGCAAGGGTTAGAAATGACAAGTAGCCATGGGAAATAAAGGAATGTTTCACTGGAAGATGATATTAGGTTGATTGCTTAAGGAAGGATATTTTGCACAGGTGGATCATCTCCAAGGTCGCACCACGGATTACCCCGAGAGGGCACTGCTTCATTCACAGGCCGAAGGTCGAGTGGTGAAAAGGCAAACCACGGAAGTTGTGTCTCACTCCTAGGTCACTTGCGGTCAATGGAGCTCTAGACACCCCTTGCTGAGTCCGAAACGGAGCTGCAGATTGCCATAAGCCCAACATTTGTGGCGTTAGAAGATCCTATTCTAGATAAAGGATGGAAATTATGGTGCCATGTGATTTGGATCAGGTACTTCTGTTGGACAGAAGGGATACATAATTCTCATGTATGGGCAGGGGACAAATATTAACTTGAAGATAAGTTAAGGAACTTGTTTGTCAAAAGGACTGCTTGTTTTGTTTTCGTGTGTGTGTTGTAAATTACGTGAAAAAACCTTATCCTAAAAGGCTTAATTAAGGAAGCTGATTTTAAATGTCGCACATAAATGTGGTAGGACCTATTAGAAAACTAAAGCTATCAAGGGAAGTGGGTGGACGGAATCCTCGTCCGTCCTACAGCAGGGCGGTCTCAGTGAACTGGGAGGCTTCTCACAAGGATTTATCGCCATTTGACTTTAGGTATTGTTAAGTTAGAACCCAATTCATGCCGTTTTAGGGGACCAGAATGGGACTATGCCTACAAGCAGAGAGGTTGAGCGTGCATCCCTCTCGTTTCCCATTCTCTTTGAACCAAATGCGGTATGGATCTGCTTCGGATTGGATATCTATGCGTAAAGTAGGAAGCCCAAAACCCAATGCTAGAATGCTGTCACGAGACCTTGACAACTAGGAACCCAAATTTCAGGTCAATCCTAGTGGGTTCGGCCGCGAACGTTCTGTTGCGAGGCATACTCGAGAAACCCTAGGCGATAAACCCCAGAACATTCCATGGGAGTGTCGGGGAGCGACACTTAGATTCGTTTCTCGATGGACCGCTAAAACGTGCTTGGACAACCAATAGGTGAGCACGTTACATGTTTTGTGTTTCAAAGTGTTGTTGAGGGAGAACTAGTTAGATACAAACGTTGAAGAGGAGAAAACAGATAACAGGACATGGGAAAATGGTGGTGTTGAGATCCCAATGTCCAAGGGAGAGGTAGTTGAAGAGGAGGTGTTAAGATTCCACTATGTTGTAACTTTCTTTAGTTTTATAAGTGATGGCAATCGAACATAGGAAAAACCCTTACTTAAATGGTACACCTTTATTTATTTACTTATGCTTTTAATTTTTTTCTATTTTATTTATATGGTTTATTCAATTATATGTCTATGTTTAAGTTTTTTTAAAGGGAAAAAGAGAAGAAAGTTAACGGTTAGGGTGCCAGATGGGAGGATAACAAGAAGATGAGGATGGGTTCTATTGCATGCCTCACATGTGGATAAGTATGGGAGTTTGCAAAATGAGTTGGTAGTGAGATGGGCACATGGTTGTTGGAGATGAAAGGTGGTTGTCATGTGAGCAGGAGATGGAAGGCAGAGAGGAACGGGCACCAATGGATAATGCAATAGGAAGAACCCATGGATGGAGATTATGAGGGACATTGCTACACTTTTTGTAGCTTTGAATGCCTCCAAAAGCATGACTACAATTGAGTGTGCTTACCTAATACTATTGGATGTCTCCCTAGAATTTACTCTTTAGATTTTTCACATGCTCCTCCTGAGCCATGGTGTTTTTCCATGTGGAGGGGGATAGGACTGACCAACGAAGGGTCAAGGGTAAAGGAGGGGAAGGGGAGGTCATATGAGGTGCTTGATGTATGCTAAAAGGTCACTTCATATGATTGGGTGAAGGAAAAATCCATTTTCTTCTTCTTCTAATTATTCTTTCACAAATTTAAATCTGGTTGCACTGTCTCTTGTGGTGTTGATCCCCCTTGTAGTTTTTTGATGGCAATGGAGAGGAGTGGGGAGGGAGAGCTTTGTGGCCTCTTGTGCTCCTCCTAAGCCTTGGGCATTATGTCACTCCTCTTCCTCACCATTAGAACTTCCATTGGTTCACTTGTTTAGCACATATACTCAAACCCTCTCCCCTTGAAATCTCTCTTGCAAGGTGAAAGGGGTGGTATTTTTGTTGCTCAAATATCTCTTCTCCTTCTTTGTTTAGTGATTGGGCAAGTAGGGCATGTGGCATGGAGGCTATTTGCCACGGGTGTAGTTATTTGGTTGAAGAGTGAAGAGGATGGGCAAGAATATGTATAAGTGCAAAAAGATTGCCTTCTTCTTCTTGATTCCTTCATCAATTGCTTCTTCTTCTTCTCCTTCTTCTTCTTCCATTGAAGCAACCTTTGGGGTCATGGAGAGTTAACATTGATGAAGAGGAAGGGTTTCTCTCTCTCTATTCTTCCTATGGCTATGCCTTATAGATGCCATGGTATTTGGCTCCTTCTTTTTCTAAATTTCTTAGATTATTGTTATAGGGAATTAAGAGAGGATAGGGAAAGAAAGAGAATATTATTGGAAGAGGGAGAGAAGGGATCTCCAAAAAAAATCCACTTGCACTTATGGACCAAAAGTGGCATTGGGCTTCTTGCCTTTCTTCTTTCTCTTCCTAATCTTGTTCTTGAATTTCTTCCTTTCTTTGCAATGGTTTATAACTTGCTATAGCTATGGTGATAGCCATTGCTTCTATCACATTCTACCTTTGCAGGTCATTTGTCCTTAGTCCTATTGTATCTTACAGTTTTTCTCTTCACTTTTGGCTCCCCTGAAATTAATAACCCTCTTGAACTTTGTGTACTAACTTCTAGGCCTTGTCAACTCTTCCTATGGCTATCACTATTTCTTACTAATGGAGGGAATATAAAATTTCAAGATTAAAGGATAATGGTGTCGAGGGAAGATGGGATTTATTGGTAGTGTTTTGGTTCAAAACCCATATCCTCATCTTCTTCTCCTCCTCTTCTCTTACTCCTCTTGCATTCTATCCCATGCCATCTTCACATTTTCTGCATAAGATCTTCATTGATCTCTCTTGTCCGACTCTCGCTTATCTTCTTCTTCTTATTTTTCGTCCTTCCTTAAGAAGAAAGAACAAATGCAAAGAGGTGAGAAAACATAAACCACTAGGAGTATGATAACCAGTATAAAAACAAAAAATCACAATTTTTTCCTTCATGACTATTCTTCTTCTTCTTCTTCTCTCTATTATTTTGCTTCTCTATGCCACCAAAGTGTGTGTTTCCAACTCTATCCTTTGGAAAAATCTTTCAATTCTTAATTAGCATTTCTAGTCACCCTAAGATCTCCCTCAAGTTGTAGTTGTTAAGATCAGCTTCTTCCTTAGCTATGCAATAAAATGAAGGGGGCCTCCCATGAACAAAAATAACCATAAAACTAAGGTAGAATGTTCAAAAAATCTATGTGTATGGCTTTATCATTGATCTCAAAACCACAAACAACTTAAAAACTCTCTCATGAATGATCAAGATCTTCATCTTCTACCATAGCTTCAACCATTAAAAACAAGAAAAGAGGGAGAAGAGGAATAGGGAAAGAGAAACTTGTGCATAGAAGAGAGAGGAAATAAAATTTTGCACCATATAAAAGAAGATATGTCTTGTGAGAATGGGGAGAAGAGAGGCACATAATCAGCCATGCACATAATCAGCCATGCACTCTACCCCAACTTTTTCCAAAAGACATCAACACCCCTTCAATGTTTTTATTATTTCTTTAAGTTTTTGATACATTTGTATTTGTAAGGCATTGGACTTCACATTTTAATTCTTTCTAGCTCTTTGTAAATGCATGCATGTACACTGTTATGTATACCATTTATTTATGATGGATGTGCCTCCCTCATCTACAGTGTATTTTAGTGCTTTTACAACAATGCAATTATTATTATTTTCGTAAAAAATTAAAATATGGTGTGAATGGACATTTTTATGCCTTGTTTTTGTGCTTTCAACCTCCTCGAGCTTACATGGTACACACCAAGCAAGATACTCATCATTTTATCCTAATGAAGACTAGATACCATGGTCCACCTGGAGCACGAGGTGTATTCTCCTCTGGTGCAGCACTAGCTTCTCCCCCATGACCACAAAGACCACCATAGAAGAAGAGGAGAAGGAGACCATTGGCTATTGCCCTTTGAGAGATAAGGAGAATCTAGTGTGGGTATGAGTTTCTCATCCCAAAATAATCTTTTGAGAAGGTTATTTGAGAAATGTTGTAGGACATGCGGTTAAAAGGGTTGGAAAGGTTTTGGGTGCAAGTGATTGATGGCCCATTGCCACGCAAGTGGATTGCTATAGCCATGAAGGCCCTACAAATAGCTGCAAAAGGATTTCTCATCTACCTGTTCAATGATACACAACTAGAAGCCATCCATGCAAAGCATGTCACAATCATAGATAAAGACATGTAATTTATCTTTTGGCTTTGATACAACAAGGGGCCTCCTTTGTAGGTTTTGCCATGAATGCTATAGCACCATCATACTTCAAAAGCCAAAACATTTTGTATACTATATAACATTGGAATATTTTTTTTTTCTTATTTGATGTATACTCAATTAAGTTAGTTTAAGTAAACTTGTTTTGTTTTATTTCTTGAAATCCATTATGTTTATTTTTTGTTTAATGTACATGTGCATCAAAAGTAGTAATAGGTATAGATATAAGTTACATTATTGTCTATGCATCATACGAGTATACATTCTACATGTTGACATAATTCAAATTAGATTATGTTAACATATGCAAATGCGTCATTAACATATCACACATTATTATTACACTTATAAAAATCACACATTTATTTAATAAATATTTATGTATAGAGACAAATAAAAATATATTATATTTATCAAGAGAAATACATGCAATGTTTGATAATGATAACAAATAAAAAGACTCTTGATAGCCAATAAGAACTCTCATTTGTTCCTTGGCTTTTTTATTGGTAGAAAGGAGGGGCTAGGTTCCAATGAAAATAAAAGCTTCTTCTTTGCTTCAAAAAAGATATGATTCTCCTTTATCTCTTCCTCAAAGAAAAGTAGATTTGACACTTTTACGAGCTCAGCTAATGTAGAGAATACATGCATTACTCCACCATTAGAGCCAAAAATGTTTTAGAAACGGTACTCATAAGAAAATGATTAAGTTACTAATTAGCTGAGGTTTTAGAATAATGAACCCTCCAAATTTTTTAGATATGATTAATGAGAGAATATATTATTCATTTAAGAGATCAACTATTAAATGCCTAAGGACTTTAACTTATTTTAGGGATCACTTTTTTGCCATTATTTTTTCTTTTTGAATGGTTAAATATCATACTGTCACATTTTTCCACCAAAATCATGTTTATTTTTTATCTATAGTCATTTGAATCATTGTTATATATTCTTCTATTTATTTCTTAGTTCTTAGAGAAGATTATAGTTTAGCATAAATTTCTTATCAAAATCACATCCACTTATTACTGCCAGTTCGCTTTGGTCTCCCTTTATCTCCTTTTAGAGACCCTTGAGAAGGTGATCAACAAGCAAAAGAGTCTTTGTTTTCGTGAGATATTTAAGCCTATCTTTACTTTGTCCCCTAAGTCGTTCATTCGGTAAGATTTTATTTCAACAAAATGCAAGTTTTTTCTTCCATCTCTTCAATTGAACCATAAGAAAATGGTTAAAAGAGGCTCATGGTTTTGACACAAACTGGTAGGGATAGATATACTAAGGATGAACCTCAAGCTAGTAGAATAGAAATGAAAGAGATTCACCTTGATCTTAGCACTTAAAAATAGAATGTCTTCATTATACTATGTTGTAATGTCAACTTTTTAGCAAGCATTGATGGATAAGACATGGATAATATATTATGATTAGAAGAAATGTGCTTTGATTTCTAGGAGATAAAAACATTAATTCAAACAATCCTACTACTATCGGTAAGCCTCCTCCTTTTTTTAATGTTTATGGTTCAAGTTTTAGTCTATTGAAATATAAAAAATATTAACCTAGCAATACATAAAAGTATTAGTGACATTGTGCATCATATTCACTTCAAGACGACTGAGAGGATCTCATGTGTGCAAGATGCTATGGAGAATATAAAGGATACAACTTTTTACCTAATATTAACTATTGGGAGTCATACCCTCAACTATGTTTCTTAACAACACTATTAGATTTTAATATTCTCAATTGTGATTCTTAATAGAACTATCAAATTTCAATACATGAATGGTGGCTTGATGTCATGGGATAATGATGTGTATGTTATCCTATCCTTAGCACTCTCTTAAGATCTCTCTCCCTGTTATGTAGAAAGAAATAAAAAGAACTTAACTCTATTTCTTCCTCTTAAAACTTTGATTATAATGCAAACTTATTTTAGGATTGAAGGCATCACTACACTATTGATGCCTTATCCTTGTATATATTTCTTCAAATTTAATATAGCTTATATTTCACAAAAAATATCCATCAAAATAATCCTTATGATTATATATCTCCTTTACTCTATAGCATTTATGATCTTATTTATTTTTAAAAAATAATTTAAAGAGTATTATAGGATGTTATGCAAAGTTAGCTACATGAAATAATATGAACTTTTGACAAGTTAATGGAGTTAGATCTAGCAAAAAAAATTCAAGCCTTACTATGCTTAAGATACTCCAAACTACCTATAATGATATTTTCATTTAGTGACACTCTAAACTAGGTAACAATCTTCGTATCAAATCATATTAATTAAATATTTTAAAAATCATGAAGAATAAGTAATATTTGATACGGTGCGATAAGGGGGGTCACTGGATGCTGTAAGAGAAGGGGATTTAATAATGGGGAAATACTAGCTACACTTGCTGGTATATAAGGTGCTAGGGACTTGATTTTTTACCATTAGATTATAATACAAGTATCCTTTCATCTTCACCTCTCTCTCCAAGCTTTCATGGCTTCTTCCTCTCTCTTTCTGTCTTTCTCTCTCCTTTTCTAGTCTTTCTCTCTCCTCATCACTTTCTTTCTCTCTCTTCTTGCAGTCTTTCTCTCTCTTCTGTACTCTCTCTCTCTCTCTCTCTCTCTCCTGTCCTCTTCTTGACAAGTGGAATCAAAGCTCAGGTTCTGGTCCATTTAGTTACCTTACATGCTTAGTTACCATCCTTTTCATTTTAAAATCCAAGAAGCTTCAGGTACACAGGGACATTCGCTAAAATGGAGGAGCACTGAAGGACCCTGAGGTCAAGGTCCAGAAGGATAGCACTGTGGAGCATTAATGGAGTCTTGGACCAAGTTTGGTGGTAGGAAGACTGAAGTTAGCAATTTATTGAACATTTTAGACCATTTTTTGAAGGTATTTTTCTAAAAACAGTGGTAACAGGAGTAGAGGAGGGTGTAGTTACTATTACTTTTTAGAGATATTCTTTCTCTCTCTTTCTTTTCAAGATCCTCTCAAGCTTCCATGGAGGAGATAAATCTATTATCTCCACTCTACTCCATGAATCCAACTGCTCTTCAATAATAAATGGCACAGAGAGCCTCTAAGCATCAAGAGCTGCAGGTTGTATACCGTTTTAGTGGTGGTGGAGTTGTCATCATCACCATAATCATGGTTCTCGCATAGATCCTGTAAGGGCTTGCTCAGGATCCATGGCTACTGCAACTGCAAGGTCAAGATTGGCAAAGCGAACAACACCAAGAAGCCTTTCTGGGAGCTCATGCTCGGACTAGACTTCAATGTGGAAGGTAGGATCAATTTTGACTTCCTCTCTCACATGCTTCTGAAAACTGGCTCCAGCATTAACAGTGTCATAAAAAATCCAGGTGCATTTCTGTAACATGGAAAGCTCCAAGTGACAAGTGACTCATATAAGATCTTCTTCCAAAAGCTGGGCAACTTGCACCTTCCAAGCCACAAATTGACAGAGGTGGTCAATGTGTTGATCGCCTTGTCTGGAACGCTGTGAATGAAAAGCTCTGGCTGAGAGTCAAGCTTGCTCTTATCAGTCAAGCTCTCAAACTAGATCTTGTTAAGTGCATCATAAACTTCTTGATCATCAAGAGTCTCCTCACCTTGGGTATATTTGGTGAAGTCATTTTTCAAGAACCGCATGAGTATAGTAGCCAGAAATCCAGTTAAAAGCAACACAGTAACACATGAATTGATGATAGAGAACCAATGGATTTCAAGATGCTATAGCAGGATCGAGTAGTTCACATACTCCTCCATCCATGCGATTGTCAAAGGCTTTGTTTATCTCCTTCCAAATAACAAAATATAACATCAAAGCAAAGCTTCTCTTCATCTTGGATCCATGCATGCTCTCAGGTGTGCCTAGCAGGTAATATAGCTTCTTCTTGGGTCTTGCACTGGTCTAGAGAAAGTGAACCAAACTCAGGGAAATCAATAGAGAAGTGGATATATAAATTCCCCTTCATAAAAGGACGATGATAAACATGCATTCCTTCATCATTTATAGCCTTGAATTGGCCAGGTTTCACTATTTCTCTAGGTGTTGACTTCATTAACAGTTGACGCCCATCAAGGTAGGCGACAATGAATTGGAAACCACATAGGGCCTCTGTAAGGTTCAAAGTATGCTCTAGAAACAAGTCATCACCTTTCCTCTTGAATTTGGGATTGTCACTAAATTGATTGCTTATTACGCATTCCCTATTTAATAAATTCATGTCAATAAATTAATGAGTCACTTTTCTTTAAGTGTTGATGATGATCTAGCATGGCCATGAGACCATTTAGAGACCAGTATTCCTAGTGCATCACTTAATGGGGTGATCAGAGCACTGTGATGGGGATATCTGGTACATGCAGTACAAGTTATGAAGGGGGAATGAAGTGTCTGCCAAGTGTAAGAGTGTACATAAGAACCAAGGAGTTACACATAAATGAAGATGGATTGAGTTCTAAGAAGAGGAAGTGCATTAGCATTGTGTTATGTATCTATGTGTGCATCTAGGGATGCCTGGGAATGTTTTACTTGTGTGTAATGAGCATTGCATTCATTTGGGGTCATCCTCTCCCCTACAAGTCAAGGTTTAAGGTCTTTTCTTTCATTAAGAAAGATGAGAGAGGAAATTATCTCACTAAGAAAGACAAGAGAACGTGATCCTCTAGAAGTGAGGAGATAAGTGATTTTCACTTTCTAAGGTCTAAAATGATACAAGCTTTTGTGTGGAATTCAATCTTAAGGTTGAGGCCCAAGGTAATCTAATGAACTCTACTTATCTATGACTCAAAGTGGTTGCATGGACCACAAGTTAAGAGTATAGTTTAAAAAGCTATTTTTTTGGAAAATCCATTTTTAAAATATCTCGCAATAGAAAAACGATCTCTAAAAATGGGCCACGTGGGTTATTGAAAACAGCAAGATCTACAACTTTTGTGTTGGACATTTTTTCATCCAAACAACGCACAAAGAGATATCTCAAAATTAGTGCTGCAGAGTAGAACAACCACATCTTGCATGAAGAACAACTCAACTCTCTCTCCAAGAAGAGAAGCTCTTGAAAGCTCATAAAAGAGGAGGCTCTCTTTGGGTGTGAGGGAGGGGGGAAGGAAGCATCACTTTGCATGTATCTAAGAGGAGAAGAGAAGGTGCAAGTGCTGCAGAAGCCCTACTAAAATCAAGTGCTACGGAAGCCCTACTGAAATCAAGTTCCAAGAGGAAAAGAGAAGGTGCAAGTGCTGCGGAAGCTCTACTGAAATCAATTTCCAAGAGGAGAAGAGAAGGTGCAAGGGCTGTGAAAGCTCTGCTGAAATCAAGTTCCAAGAGGAGAAGAGAAGGTGCAAGTGCTGCGGAAGCTCTGCTGAAATCAAGCGCCAAGAGGAGAGCCCTACACATATTGTGTAGGAGAGAAGGAGACTCAAGAAGGATCAAAAGGTACCAACTTCCAAGTTGTGCAAGTGTTGGCCGGTTGTATACTGTGCAAGGAACCGTGATCTTGTTTCCAAGATCTACAAGTAAGAACTGGCTTATATGTAATGGAGGAGCTTGTTCCTTGTCAATAATATAACTCCACAAGGGGGGGGACTGGCCAATCTTCCAGTACCTAGTGTGTTGCCAATTTCTCTACCTCTCTCTCTACATCTTTCTTTTCTCTCATCTATTCTCCCTCTGTGCCAACATAATATTCACCATATATATTTTAAGTATATAAGAAATTCGATCATGTATCTCGAATTTTATAATAGTGTTATCAGAGCAGGTCTCTTTGCTTTTCTCAAAGTAAAGGTGATCCTTGCAAGAAGAAGGTGAAGATGGCAACTGATGAAGCACCTACAAGTGAGCAATTACATGCTCAATTGACAAAGTATCGTAGCTTGTTAGAGATTCTCGAAGTATGTCAATTGATTGACAGCTTAAGAGCAAGGGAAGAAGCTGCTTATGAAGGATCGAATCCTCCAAAAGATGATGATACTGAAGGAAACACCATTGCACTGATTGATGGTGAAGATGCAAAGCATCCAATTGCTAAGAAGCTTCCTAGAAGGAAGAAGGATTCTCGGGTCAAGAAGAGTAAAAAGACCTCACCTCAAGTGAGGCGGATAAGGAGGGAGTCATCTCCCTCAGCAACTAGCTACTCCCATGATTACTCAAGTTCCTCCTCCTCCTCATCTTCTAGTTTCTACTCTCTTGGTTCTAAGTCAAGTTCCTCCTCCTCCTCATCTTGGGTCAAGAAGAGTAAAAAGACCTCACCTCAAGTGAGGCGTATAAGGAGGGAGTCATCTCCCTCAGCAACTAGCTACTCCCATGATTACTCAAGTTCCTCCTCCTCCTCCTCATCTTCTAGTTTCTACTCTCTTGGTTCTAAGTCTCGTGCAATCCACAAACAGACAAAGAGGGACCATAAGAGGAGCAAGCTTAAGAAGACTAAGACTTTCAAGTCTGGGGATAAGGACATAAAGTTTGACTCTTACTGTGGTAAGAGAGATCCTACTAAGACATTAGCCTTTGTCAGGCAATTTGAAGTTGCTTTTTCTAATGGTAATTTATCAGAAAAGTCCAAGCTAAGGCATGTAGGCATGCACTTGAAAGACACCGCTAGCAATTGGTGGTTGACTCTCATTTTGGAGGGAAGGAAACCTATGACTTGGGAAAAGTTCAAGGAGAAGTTTTATGCTCAGTTATTGCCTCCTGATTTTGAGAATAATGTCAAGAAGGAATGGGATTGACTAGGCCAGAAAGAGCATGAAAAGGTCACTAGTTATGTGGACAAGTTTTGGTCTTCTCAAGGTTACTCCTTTCATGGAGATTAGCAATGAAGAGAAGAAAAGGAAGTTTGAAGTTGGCCTACTCCCTCATTTACACAGAACCATGAAGGTGTATCCACATGAAACCTTATCTCACATGATGGAGTCTACCATCATAGCTGAAAGTTTGCATATTCCTGTTACATCTCGAAATTTGGAGATGAGTTCTTATAGAGCTAGACAAGAGCAGCTCTTTGATCAACCAAGAGACAGGACTAATTGAAGAAGACCTACCTTTACCCATGACCAATATTCAAAGCTGGAGGGTAATAAGAAGAAGTGCAAGTATCTCTCACCCTCTGAGATACAAAAGTACAAAGAGGAAGGAAGGTGCTTTCTTTGTGGTGAGTTAGGGCATATGAAGCCTAATTGTCCTCACAAAAGGAAGTAAATGTGGTTAAAGATCCTCCTCTGCCATCCTCAAATTCTGTTCAGGATGTGCAAGCTAACACTCATTCAAATGAGAAAAAAAGACAACTCTTAAAGGGTTGGGGGACACTGAACAATCAACGAGTTTTGATACTCTTTGATCTAGGGTCCACAGATAATTTTGTGTTAGTAGATACTATTGAAAGACTACAAATTCCACCGGATCGATTGGGAACATCAATTGGATCAGGTTTGGCATTTGACAAGACTTACAACCAATTCTACTCCTATTCAAGGAAAGTTGAATCTTAGAATTGGGGATTACCACGACCAAGAATCTTTTCTACTTGCACCCATAGGTAACTGTGATGTTATCTTAGGCATGCCTTGGCATTACAATATTAGACCTCTTCCCGATTTTGTTAAGAATACCCTTGCATTTCAATTCAAGGGTCGGAACATAATATGCATTTCTAATGATGGAGATTGGCTTGTGCCAATGGTTAGTCATGTTAGCATTTCTAAAGAAATGAAGAAAGCTATTTCTGCATACATGATTTTTGTGAGAGAGTCAAAAGAAACTAATGATTCAAGGGCACTTGGTGCCTCTAATGAACACACAATACCAACTAATGCTTCTAAGTCTCAGACTTTGAGAGAACCCCTCTCTTTAATTGATCAAGCTAGACATGACTTTATTAAATAATATGAAGATTGTTTTAGTGATTCACTCCCAAGAGAGTTACCTCCTAAGCGCCCAGAAGATCACACAATTGATCTTATCCCAGGTAGTTCACCACCTAACCAACTGCCTTACCGAGTAAGTGCAAGTTAGCAAGAGGAGATCCTAACACAAGTAAACGAATTGTTGGAAAAAGGGTTAGTTCAACCTAGCTCTTCTCCATACTGCTCTCCAGTCTTACTTGTTCAAAAGAAAGACGGTTCTTTCCATATGTGCATAGACTACAAATCTTTGAACAAGATCACAATCAAGAATCATTTTCCTATCCCAAGGATAGATGATATCTTGGATAAGTTGCAAGGGGCTAGTATCTTTAGTCACATTGATCTCAAGAGCGGCTATCACCAGATACAGATAGCACCTGAAGATGTTCATAAGACACCTTTTTGTACGATATTTGAACTATACAAGTTCTTAGTCATGCCATTTGGTTTGACTAATGCACTTGCCACATTCAATCAAATGATGGAGAGAATTTTCAAACTTTACTCAAAGTCCACAGGTGTCTTCTTTGATGACATTCTAATATTTTCACGATCTGAAGAAGAGCATAGAAAACATATATCTATTGTTTTTCAAGAGCTTCGCAAGCATAGACTACAGGTTAAAGCTAAGAAGAATGAAAATTTTCTTTCAGAAATTCATTACTTAGGCCATATTTTTTCTCACAATTTGGTGAGAATGGATCCTGAGAAGATTCGAGCCATTGTTGAATGGCCTACACCTACTTCTGTACATGAATTAGTTAGAAGTTTCTTGGGCCTATGTTCATACTATAGGAGGTTTATATGAGTGTGGGAGCTTTCGCTCAACCGCCAAGACCCACGGACCACTTATTGTTTCAAGCATTCCAAGCGAGCTCTAATGGCTATCTCTCACCTAGCCGACTCACCGTCGATCCTATGAGTGTAGTGAGCTTACCTTGATGCCGATACATGTTGCCTCCTCTCTCTCACACCCCGGTAGCTCCACGATCCTAGATGCGAGCTCAAGCATCCTCAAGCCTCCTCCATCTCCAAGCTCCATCCTCCATAGCCATGCGCGGGAGAAAAGGGAAGAGAAGAGAAGAAGAGAAGAGGAGATGGTGAAGAGCTTCACCCTCTTGATCCCTCACACTCACACACTCACTCCCTCACACTCTCACACTCCCTCTCTCAAGAGCACACACAAGCAAGAAGATGAGGAGAAGAGAAGAAGAAGAGTGCTCTTGTTAGCCACACACCAAAGAATGAGCTCTCATTCACTTTTTGAACTTTATATATACAAACCCTAAAATCCCATGGGCACCCATCCCTTTTTTACATGACCGGCCCTTGTGGCAAGGTCTTTTTTCCATTTCCCTCTTCTAGCCTTATGCCTCTAGCCTACACCCATCTAGTATTTTACAATTGGCACAGGAGGGAGCCTGGCGCTCTTTTACAAGAGTTTTCCAAGTTTTTTGAGGCGCCCTTCATTTAAAATGACACTTTTTGCCCCGGCTTAGCTTTAGAGGTCACCTGCGTGTCTTTGCTCTTTTTCCATGTTTTTTTGCTTTTTCCTTCCTTTTTCCGCCATCTCGACTTGGGGTTAACATTACCTCCCTCCTAGATGGGTGCCAGTCCCATGGCTGTGTTGTTGTAGGTTGGCAGGCGTGGTGCAATGGTGAGGGCCACTTGGAGACTTAGGTGCTTGTGGGAGCTGTGAAATTTTCATTGGAGGAGCCAAATGGGTATTGCGTGGTTGACGGGGCCTCCGAAGTCAGTGGTTTGTTGCTTTTTGTGATGTTTGACAGGAGAAGGTGCAGTGCTGTTTCTAAGGGGAGTGCTTACCTCATCATGTTGGTGCATTGTGCGCGTGCTAGTGGAATGGGGAGGTGGGTCTAGCCGTAGGCGAGCCTGGGTGATATCCCACACTTGAGGACCCCATTTGTGCCAAGGGAGGTGCGGTGCAAGTGGTTTAGGGTGACAGGTCTAACCATAGGTGAGTGTTACCTCCCTAGGTGTGTCCTGCCCTTGATGTGCCCTAAGCGTGAAGTGGGGAAGCAAAAGGGCTAGGGGGTTAGGAGTGGAGCCGGCCGACCAAAGCCACCGGACACGCCTAACTTAAGAACCCCTAGGTGCAGTGAGCATGCTTTATGTGGTTGTAAGTGATCTGCAAGTGGGCGATGTTGTCCAGTCAATGGAGAGTGTTTTTTGTGTTGTTCTTTTTTCCGCTGTTCTCTTTTTTTTTGTTATAGTAGTGGAATGACAGCCAGGGCCTAATTCTCTTCATCTGAATGAGGGGAAGGGGGTCAAATGGATATGCGCAAAAATTGATGGCTTTGCATGTATCCTTTCAGATTCATGCAGACATGGAGAGAGGTGGTGGAGAGGAAGGGGTGATTGCACCTAGTAAACTGGCTGTCATTCATGTCCTCTAGGAGGGCTAGGCAAAAGGAGGGGAGTAGGCTAGCTCTCATCATTAGGCGTGCCATAGCGCAGCTATCAATAGCATTGGGATCAAAAAAGAGGGGGGGCAAGCCATTCTCTTGTGGTGTCGGATCTTGCTTGAGTAATAGCTTAAGAAGCCTAAGGTAATTACATGTAGTTATAAAGGCGGGATCTGGACAGGAGGAGAAGTCTGCGAGAAAGTGCGTCATGGAGTCACTTAGGCTTCCTAAATCAAAAAGGAGGGTATGCTCGAAGGAGGTGGTGTTGGAGTTGTAGATGATGGGGAAGTCATGCCGCCTGTGGAGGGTGGCAACAAAATCCACGCCTATCCTACGAGGATACGCCATGAATGTGGGGTCGTTCCTCTCATAGGGTAGGGTGTTGCAAAGTGCCATCCAGGCGAGCATGTTAATATCGCATATTTGCCTTCTCCAAAGAGGTTGGCAGTTCTAACCCCTTACCGTGTGTGGCACCTCGAACACCTTGTCTTGCCAAAACTCTGATTCCTCAGTGCCCCATAGAGAGTGGGGGTCTTTGCCCTATCTTCCAGCCATTTTTGGCCTAGTCGGCTGCCAGCCGCGATCATCTCCTCCATTACCTTAATTGGCAGGACCCTTCTCAGGCTGTTAGGCATGAGGAAACTGAAAGTAAAAGGGTCCTTTTCGATTTCCTGCTGTTCCCAAATTACCAGCTCCGCGTGGAATTGCGTTGGAAGGTCATCGGGGCATGGTGGGAGGGGTGCGGATGGCCACACGACTGGTTTGACTTGCAACTGCCTTCTGGTTTCTTTCCTCTAATTTTCTCCGTCGCTCCTTGAGCGTGGTTTGTCTGTCCGGGGGCGGGTCGAATTGTTGTTGTTCCTGATCATGCGGCGAGGGGGATTGTGGGATTATTTCTTCGCTGGTTCTTCTTATGACAAATTCAATGTCAGTGTCCTCCCCCTGCTGGTCATCTAGCTGCGCTCCTTCCTCAAGGCTGAGTGCATCTGCCTCCTGGGGGGTTAGGCCGGCCAATAGCAGGTACTTTTGTTGTTCTTCTAAGCCCAGCCTAACCTCTGCAAGTTGGGGAGGCATTTGTAGCCCCGCATGCAAGGCTCTACATGCAATGCTCAGTTTCTTATGCACCATCTCCAACGACTCCTTTCCCTTCGATCGGGTTGTGTCCAGTAATGTGTTGAGGAAGGCCTGTTGCTGGGCAGTGAAGGCTATTTGGGCGGCGTCCACTTTGCTTTTTGCCAAGATTTTTTCTTTCTCCACCAAGGCAAGGCACCGCGCCAGTGCCTTCACCCATTTCTCGTTCTGTGTGGCCCATTCCTCGGCCCTTTTTCTCATTCCTTCCATGCTCTCCCCCTGCTTTTATGCTAGGGTTATGAGCTTCTGCTCCTGGGCTCTAATTTCTTTGCTCATATTCTCGTGCTTTTTCCTTCCGAGGTGTAGTTGATCAGTCATGGACTCGATCTCTTTTCGTTGTTGCTCCCTCTCTTGTCTTCTCTCCTCTTCTTTGGTGCTTAGTTCCTCCATCATTTGCTCAATGGTGGTGGTGATTTTTGCCTCCAGTTCCCCATGTTGCATCAGGAGGAGCTTGTATTCCCACTGCATTTGCACAAGTTCTTGATTTTCTTCCTCAAGCCGTTGTTTGTAGCTTTCTTCCATGTCTTCTTTTGCTTTCAATTCTTGCTTGAGGTCAAATATTTGCCATTGTTGCATGGCTATGATGCAGGTTTTCTCCAGTTGGAAGGCGGCCACCACTGACTCTTTCTCTACCACCAGCTCAGCCACCGCCACTCTCTTTTCCTCCTTCACCCTCTCCAATTGGGAGAGTAGCTCGGCAATGTATTCGTCGTAACTTGCTAGTGGCATCATTGTTGCATGGGTGGGGGTGGTTGAGGCCTCCACACGCGAACACTTCTGGTCCTGCCTTGATTCTGCATCCACAGCTGGCCTTTTTGGCTCCGTGGTCATGGTTTCTGTGCTCTTCCCTTGGGCCATTTCTTTACCGATGAAGTATTGCATCCAGGCCACAAGGTTGGAAACTTCCATGCTGGTGGGGATGCTAGGGGTGAGCATAGTGGGTTCAGTGGAGGGTGCCATGAGGGTGGGGATAGGATGGAGGGGTGCTTTGCCTTTGCCTTCCAGGACTGTGGGTGGTGCGACTTCTGGTGTCTGCATGCTAGAGCTAGGCCATTCTTCCCTTAGCTAGTTCCAGGCTCCTGGATCATCCGCCCTGCATTGTTGCTCAATGGACCGGCATGTGGCCTCGGCCAAGTCCTCCTCTTCCTTTCTTCTTAACTCCTCTTCTTCCTCCGCAGCTCTTCTTTGCCTTTCTTTTTCGGCCTTTTTGTATTCTTCATGTAGTTTCTCTTTTTTTTCTTGCTCTTATCTTCTTCTCCTTTCAGCCTCTTGCTTTGACACCATTTCAGCCTGCTTGACTTACTCTGTTGTTTCTTCTTCTTCCTGCTTCCTCTTCCTCTCTCTCTCCTCGGCCTCCCTGAGGGATTGTCTTTTTGCTTTTTCCAATTCTTCCCTCTCCTTCTTGCGTCCTTCATCTGGTTTCTTTTTCTTTTGCGCTGCCTTCTTCTTGGTTTCCTTGACCTGCTTTTTGCTTGATTGCTCTTCTTGCCCCTGTCCTTCCTTATCGGTCCTAGTCCTGTCACTGGACCTCTCCTAGTACTTATGAGGGGGTGACCTGTCAGGCATTTCCCCTTCCCCCTCTTCTGCTTACTGCGTCTCTTTCACGGCCTCCTGGATGATCGCTGTTAAGATGCTTCCATAGGCAATGAACGAGGCTTTGGAGGAGGCCTTCTTTCTTTCTGTGGCCTTAGACGCTGGGGATTCTCCTCCTATGGGCATGCTTCCTAAAGCCAGCGCTCTAGCTGCCTGGTCGATGATTTTGCATACATAGCCGTTCCAATCGACTTCATGCAGGGTATGAGCCGCCATATTCTCCAGTACTGGCACATTGATTTAGTGCATCAATGCGTTGTAGCGCTGGCTGGAAAAGAGCTCATGTATTAGTTTTGCCTGCAATCTGGTTTCTGCATCAGGGATATCTTGGATGTTGATGCCGTCATTTGTCAGCACGTCCTCCTTTCTCATCCCCAACATGGCATACACATCTCTCTTTTGCTTCTTTTCCATTTTTGGTTCTAGTCCCAGTGCCTTTTTCACCAAGGCGGGGGTTGAGCGAACCAACACTTGCTTGGCATTCTGTCCCCTTCCTATTGTGACGATACCGCATTCATGGTCGGGGTCGTAAGACCTGAGAAATTCCACACAGCTTGTGTGGTCGGGTTCTTGTGCGAATCTTTCCAAGTACTTGGTGAAGTTGCAGTTTTCAATGACTCTCCTAGCCGCCTCTTCCTTGGCCACTAATCCTTCTATATTATGAGTAGTTCGGAATTTTAGTTGGTTGTTGCGACATTTTTCGTTCCTGTCATAAATCTAAATTTTCATTAGTGCTTTCCACATAGTAATTTGCTGATTGCTGAAAAAAAAAGAGAAACTCTATGCTTTTTGAATGAATTCATTAAGAACCACTATAGATTTTCCCTTTCAGCCTTTGACTTTTTGCCCTTTACTTCAAAGTTTCCATGCCCTTTTTCCTACCCCATCTGTTTTTCATAATATATGTTTAAGTGTTTCACTAATTTTGATTTGGTTGGCCTGATTTGATTCACCTCACCCCCTCCCCTTCCAGCCTGAGAAGAATCCTTCCTAGGATTTAGGGTCAGAAGGGCAAGGGCGTTTGGCATGGTGGCATAGGAGTTACTTGTGAAGGAGCCAATCATAGAACTGGGGGTTGTATTCTAAGTGAGCTTCACGATCCAAATCAGAGGGTTGAATTCCCACTTGCATGATGTATGTGAGAACATTTGTTAGGAAGTCACTTGACACAGCTAGCAATGTGTAACTCTTCCTCAGTCAACAAGCGGTCGAGGTAGGGGTGTCCCTTGATGTGTTCTTTCATGGGTTGGCCCCGAAGAGTGGTTAACACTCGATACGAGGTTGGCGCGACATATGTGGGGTCATATTCCACTATTTTGATAGCGCGGTGCTACTCAGCGTTGGTGATTATGCGGCACCCTTCGACTTCCCATTGCAACCTGATAGTGTACCAATGCCTCAAGAATGGGGAGTTAGTATTGGCGAGCTTTGATAATACTGTGATTTCTTGATCAGTGATATAGCAGAAGTGGTTCGCTGATTGTATGACGTGATGAGGCGTTGTTTGATGGCTTGCTCCTTGGAGATCTCGCTGTTCAGCAATTCAGCAGAGCGGAGTGAGGAGCGTTTGCGAATGCAAATTCAAAGGTCTCCCAGGAGCATGGCATGGTTTGAACTTCAGTTGCAAAGGGTTCCTCCAATAGTCCTAAATCCAAGCAGTCGTAGCTTAGTGCTAGCGACATGAAGGTGGTGTCTAGTCTTTTAATGCATTCCACCACGTCACCCCGGTGTCCTTAGCGAGGTCGACAGCCAACGCTAAAAAGGATTTGCGTTCATGGGAGGGTGTAAGGCCGACGGGTGGTCGAGGTTTGCTAGAACTAGAGCCGGTGACAACGAAGAGTTGCGGTTGGGAGTGTGCTTGAGTCTGCGATTGGGCTACTTGGATTATGGGTGGATTAGGAGTAGCCACGACAGACGAACAACTGCATTCAGGGTGGATTTGGGGAGTTGGGTTGACTTGGTCGGTTGATGACTCATGTGACGGAGTCTGTTGTTTGGGCCGATAGACTTGTGTGACTTTCTTGGGTTTAGGCGTGGATGAGTCGGATAGCTATGGTTTTTGAGAGCACTGCGGCGAATGGTTTGGAGGATTTATGGGACTTGGGTTGATCAAGCTTGAGGGCGGCATATGAGTAGTGCCTTTGGCCGGGTAGGCCTTAGGGATCCATAGCCAGGTGTTTCCCACATAGTAGCCTTGCGCATGCAAGAGGGTTTTACGGACCCATCTTTGCTTGAGCATGCGACGCTTGTTGTGACTACGTTCTGGCCTCCTAGATTTAGGGATTTTGGTTTTATGAGGATAGGAGCATTGATTCCTAGGCGGAGGTTGTGGCTGCTTAGGTTGCCATTGAAATCTAGGCTGTTGGGCCTTAGGTTTTGTTGTTGTGGGCTGTGATTCATGAAATCTGGGAGGTGGCAGTCGCGCACTACCCCCCTTCTTGGAGTTGGTTACGAATATTTCTACCGGTGGCGTTGCGGACACAGTGATGAGGTCGCGCAACCCTTGCTGAAGGCTGTGACAATGTGAACATTGCCTATTGCGAGGTGGATGCGCTGCGACTCATAATCAACATTGCAATGAGTCTGCTTTTTGAAAGTTCACCCCAGCAGCGACTCCATGCCTGCATTTTTAGCATTTGGCAACACGTAAAAAACCATTGGGACAGTCTCAGATGCGATAGAAACGGCGGCTCTGCACTTGCCAAGAAGTGCGTAGGAATGGGCCCCATATGGGCTTAATTTCACATTAGTGGGTTGAAGTGGCGGTCTGCCAAGTTGAGTCCAATGATCGTGAGTTAAGACATTGAAGTCTGCTCCCTCGTCAATCAAAGCGTTGAAAGTGCATGTTTGTTTTGCAGTGATCGTGATATGAAGGTATGCGAGCTCTACGGCTTTCTCATCCTCATCATCAATCTCAGTGATTGTGGCCACTCATATCTTGACAGGTGGTTCTAACATCGGGGGCTCGTGCAACGGATGGGTGGGAGGGTAGTACTTCTTGACACAACTGCCATTGAAGAAGCCTATGCCCTCACCATCTAAGGTCTCGAGCTCGACGTTGCTTGTGCGCCTGATCGCACGAACTTTGAAAGGCCTAAGACCTCTAAATTTCATTTTTTGCTTATGCCCCTTAACTGAGTAGAGGAGCACCAAGTTGCCCTGTTCAAAGTCGCGCTGCTTGACATGCTTGTCAAACCAACTCTTGCGTCGGGCCTTCTCACATATAAGCGCATGGGTGGCTAGAAGGCGAGTCTCTGAGAGGCGCTCGAGTTTGACCAGGCATTGCACCCATGCCTCCGTCCCTTCCCATCATTCTTGAAGTGCTATTCTCAGGCTAGGAACGAAGAATTTTAATGGTAGAACCGCTTGAGTTCCATAGGTCATCCTGAAGGGGGTTTGACCAATAGCCGTTTTATAAGCTGTGTGGTAAGCCCACAGAGCTGCCATCAGCTTGTTGTCCCAATCGTGACGTGAGGCTGAGACCACCTTGGTCAGGATATTGATAAGAATCTTATTCGTGGATTCTGCCTGATCATTTGCTTGAGGCTAGTATGGCGAGGATTTGCGATGGATGATGAGGAAGGTGGACAAGAGATGCGCTATCACTTCGTTGATGAAGTGCGTGCCTTGGTCACTGACCAGTTCAAGGGGCAGTCAAATTGCGAGATCACCTACTCCCATAAGAATTTGGCAGTCATCCTAGCATCATTTTTTCATATCGCTCTTGCCTCTGCCCATTTCGTGAGGTAGTCCGTGGCCACAATGATGTACTTGGCCTATGAATACTGGGCCACAGGACTGATTGGTCCTATGAAGTCAATTCTCCATTTTTTGAAGGGTTGTCGTGCGATAACTGGGATCAACTCCATTTGATCCTTGCGAATCGGGACTTTTGTCCGTTGGCACTCATCACAATGCTTGACGAATCGCGCTGCATCGCGGAAAAGCATGGGCCACCACAGTTGAGATTGCAACACTTTTCGTGGTGTCATGTCTCCGCTAAAGTGCCCTCCAGCAATGCCGTTGTGCGCCTCCAAGAGCACATCGTGCATCTCATGTTCGCATATGCATCTGCGCAGCAATCCATCTTGCCCCAGCCTATAGAGTTGGCCTGCGATCAGCTGATAGGGCTGGATTTTAAGGATTAATCACCTAAGTCAAGCTTTTTCTATCAGTCGATCAGGCAGTCCGTGTTCAAGCACTTGGACTATGTCATCTATCCAATATGGTGTTAGATCAGCCTTGAATAAATCTCTCTCGCTGGACAGGTTAAAGAGATGGGCGCCGGGTAATTAGTCAACAATGCCTTGTCCAACGGCTTCTCCCGTGGGAATGCGTGACATATGGTCAGCCATGTAGTGCTATTTTCCTTTTCGTACAACCACGGAGAAGTTGAATTCCAAGAGCAGAAGGAGCCACCGAGCTATGCATCCTGTAGCGCAAGGTTTGTTTACTAGATAGAGCAGGGCTTGATGGTCCACAAAAAAGGTAAAAGGTGTGACCAATAGATAGTGCCGGAATTTCTTCACAGCAAACACCATGGCTAATCCTTCTCTTTCTGTCGTCGAGTATTTCATTTCCGTCTTAGTGAGTTGTCTGCTAGCGAAGCTCATTGGATATTCTAAGTTGTGTTCGCCAGGTTGGCACAACACTGCTCCCACAGCAAACTTAGAAGCATCGATATGCACGTGGAAAGTAATGGTCCAATCTGGGGCTCGTAGAATTGGTGCTGTGATTAGAGCCTTTTTCAACTCTTCATATGATCATTGGCATGCCTCGGTCCATTCGAAGATGATCAACAGCTTGTACAAGGGTCTGGTGATCACTGTATAGTTTAGTACAAACCGTTGATAGTACCCCGTATGGCCTAGGAAGCATTGAACTCCCTTGTAGTTGACTGGGGGTGGAAGGTCGACAATAACCCTGATTTTCAAAAAGTCAGTGGCAATGCCGTTCTCGACACTAGGTGCCCTAAGATGCATCCATGCTTTACCCAAAACTGGCACTTTAAGGAGTTCAAGGAGAGACGATACAAGCGACACCGCCCAAAGACCGTGTGGAGTTTGTCTAAGTGTGTTGAGATATCGAGCTCCACTCGTGATATGCCAGGGTGACTGTTGTGTATTTATGTCACCGACTTGTCAGTTGTTTGCAGACGCGGTTGGTACACCGCCCATGAATAATAGCTACATGACAGCTATCCTTATCTACTCTAGTTCTTGGCTCAGTTAGTATGCCACCTTAGTTAGTTGAGTTTGGTTTGAGACCCATACATAGGGTTCTTCTATTTCTTTGTATGAGACTTCTTTTGGCTTACACAACTAAGAAGAGGAAAACTGTTTTCAGCCTCTACCTTTGTGAGTATTCTCCCATTGTGCAAGCAAGAAAGCTACAAGCGAGACTCCTTCCTTCTCTCCCACAATCTTGACATGGTATCAAAGCCTTGTTCGTGGTAAGGAGCTCAAGAAAGCAAGCCAAGCTCACGGTGTTCTGGTAAGAGGAGCAGTGTTGCTTTCATTTTCTGTTTTGGGAGTAGATCTCTGCAGGTAGCACAGCCGGAAAGTGCAGGAGTGCATTGTCTCAGGTTGAGATGCCCTTCGCGGTGAAGCAAGAGGGCAGTATATGCTGCGGGAAAGGGCTTTAGCCCTTGGCGACCTTGTTTATTTGATTTGAGGCCATTTCGGGGCCTGTTTTGGAGGCGGAAGTTTTCTGCACGCACTCAGGAAAAGGCCCGGTTTTATGCTGTGCAGCCACTGTTCTACAGGTCGGTGAAAAGCTGCTGTAGAAATTGCATCGTATGCTTGTGCGCAGAGACATTGGGAGTTACAGAATCATCCCTGTTGCCTGTTGATGCAAAATCGTCACTAGGAAGTGACTGTGTGGTCAAATACCAATTTCGCCAGTTTTGCAGATTTTCCCTTGTGAGGGTGAAGCTGTGTTTTTTGCAGTGACAGAATTTTTTGCAGTGTTCGGTAATGGCATCTGATTCTCTTTCACAGATTGTCACTGAAAAGCTTGACAAGAACAACTTCCAAGCATGGAAGTTTAGAATGACGAATTTCCTTATGGAAAAATGATATTGGGAATTTGTTGCAGAAAATGAAGAAGAACCAGTTCTTCCTGATGTTTCCAATCAACAGCAAATGCAGGCATTTAAAGCATGGCATGAGAGAGCCAGGAAAGTTATGTACTAGCTGTCTATCAGCATTTCAGACTCTATGATTGTGCATATTCAAGATGCAAGTACGCCAAAGGAGGCATGGGATACTTTTTCAAAAATGTATAGCACAAATACGCAAGCCAGGAAAATGCAGCTCAAGCAAGAGTTGCACAATGTGCAAAGAGAAAGTATGAGCATCAATGACTATCACATGAAGGTGAAGAAGATTGCAGATGCACTTGCTTCCATTGGGTCGCCAGTGGAAGATGATGATTTAGTCTCAGTGACCTTGAATGGTCTAGGAAAGAATTATGCACAGTTCCGAACATCCATTTCCGTCCGTGAAAGATTTCCTGATTTTGAGGAGTTGATTGCTCTTCTAATTTCTGAGGAGCAGAGAAATGGTGGTGCATCTTCTTCAGGAGGGACTTCAAAAGAAGCTGTCTTCTACTCAAATGCTGGAAGAGGTAGAGGCAGAGGTAGAGGAGGCCGATTTGGAGGCCGTGGCAGATATCAGAATATGCAGCAAACTCAAGAAAACCAGTCCTATGGAGGAGGATGTGGTAACTCTAGAGGCAGGGGGAGCCAAAGAGGTCGTGGTGGATGGCAAAGAGGCCAAAATGCAAACAGTAATGTTGAATGCTACTACTGTGGTAAAATGGGTCATATGGCTAAAGACTGCTATAAAAAGCAGAATGACATCATGAATGGAAAACTGCAACAAGGGAATTATGCATCTTCTAGTAGACAGGGTGATGACAGAAATGAGCATTTGTTTATAGTGCAGCACATGAACAATTCTGTGACAAGTGCAGAAGAAAGCAATGATGTATGGTATGTTGACTCAGGTGCATCAAACCACATGACAGGTCATGCAGAATGGATGGAGGATGCAAGGAAAATGGAAAAACTAGGATTTGTGGAGACTGGTGATGATATTGCACATCCTATTGTGCAGATTGGAAAAATTCCTTTGTCTATGCAGGATGGGAAAAAGAAATACCTGTTAGATGTATTTCATGTCCCAAATATCACCAAGAATCTGGTTTCTGTTGGTCAAATGGTTGAGCAGGGCTTGCAGGTCAGATTTAATCCTCATGGATGCTTTGTTGAGGATATGAAAAATAAAGGTCGCTTGATAGCAAAAGGAAAGAAGAAGGGTAGAATGTTTACATTGGATGCAGACATGCTTGAATTGAGTGCAGCAATGTTTGCACATGGGACTGGTGTAGTTGCAGATATTGATATCTGGCATAAACGCATTGGTCATGTTAATGTACAACGACTTAAATCAATGCAGGCCCAAAATATTGTTGCAGGATTGCCCAAATTCAAGGTTGCAGAAATGCATAAGGTATGTGAAGCCTATCAATTTGGAAAACAGGCAAGGAAACCATTTCCTAGACATGTTCAAGAGAGTGAGAAGTCATTGGAATTAATCCACTCTGATGTGTGGACTACTAAAGCTGCATCTCTTGGAGGCTGTCATTATTTTGTCACTTTTATTGATGACTATAGCAGAAAAGTTTGGGTGTATTTTATGAAAAAGAAAAGTGAAGTTTTTGGGCATTTCAAAACTCTTTAAGCTATGGTTGAAAAAGAAACAGGCCTACAGATAAAATGCCTAAGGTCAGATGGAGGGGGAGAGTACCTCTCAAATGAGTTTGCAAAGTTCTTGCAGGAGCATGGCATAAAGCATCAATATTCATGCAGTCATACCCCACAACAAAATGGAATTGCAAAAAGGAAAAACAGGCATATTGGAGAGGTATCTCGTGCCATGCTCAATGAAAAAGACCTGCCAAATTTTTATTGGGCTAAAGCAGTTGCTACAACAGTCTATATAATGAACAACACTCCCACTGCAGCAATACATGGGATAACTCCAGAGGAGAGGTATACTGGTAGGAGACCAGATATTTCTCATTTGAAAATTTTTGGTTGCATTGCCTATGTACATGTGCCAGATGAGCTGAGATCCAAGTTGGATCCAAAAGCTGAGAAGTGCATCTTTATTGGTTACTCTCTGTAGCAAAAAGAGTATAGATGCTATAAGCCTTCTACTCGTAAGTTTACAGTGAGCAGAGATGTTTTTTTTGATGAGATGAGTAGCTGGTATAAACCAGTAAATGTGATTGATGATGTAGATGCACAAAATGGTAATGCTGCACAGAATTCACAGCAGCAGTCACAAAATATTAGTGGACCTGGAGCGTCCTCTAGCAGTGGTTCACATTCTTCGCCATGGACAGGCAGATTGAGATCAGGAGAATCTTCTCAATGCAATGCAGATAGTGGTATGCAGGTATCATGAAAAGGAAAAGAGAAGGTGATCAGCCCATGTTTGATGTGAATGCAGGTCACTCTTATGTGGATGGTGAATCCAGTGGCTCAAAACAGAGCATTGATGATGAGTTGGGTATTCCTTCTATTGTTACACCTGGAGTAAGGAAGACCAGGGATGTTTTGAGAGCACCTGGGAGTGAACCTACTTTGCGCAGGTCTACCAGAGCTAGGTATCCTGTGGATAGGCTGAAATATGATGGATTTACAGCCATTCACTATGCATATATGGTCAAAGTGATACAGAAACCAGAACCCACTTCTTTTGAGCAAGCCATGGGAAAAGAAAAATGAGAGAAAGCCATGGATGAAGAAATGGATGCCTTGGAAGCAAATGCTACATGGGAATTGGTACCTTTGCCTAAAGGTAAAAATGCAATTGGCTGTAAGTGGGTTTATAAGGTGAAGCACAATGCAGATGGTTCTGTGAACAGATACAAGGCAAGATTAGTAGTCAAGGGGTATGCACAAACATATGGCATTGACTATGAAGAAACATTCAATTCGGTTGCAAGGATGGAAACCGTAAGAGCAGTCATTGCTATGACTGCATCAAAGGGATGGTCTTTACATCAGATGGATGTAAAGAATGCCTTCTTGCATGGTGATTTGCAAGAAGAGGTCTATATGGAGCAGCCACCAGGTTATGTGCATGATGTTCATCCTGAGTTTGTTTGCATGTTGAAGAAAGCCTTGTATGGCTTGA
This sequence comes from Lygodium microphyllum, assembly GCF_053477565.2. Taxonomy (NCBI): domain Eukaryota; kingdom Viridiplantae; phylum Streptophyta; class Polypodiopsida; order Schizaeales; family Lygodiaceae; genus Lygodium; species Lygodium microphyllum. Next base: position 158,735,416 of record NC_141135.1, on the reverse strand, counting down.
AGCAAGCACCTAGAGCATGGTCTGACAAGATAGGACAGTATCTTGTCACTATTGGCTTTCAGATTTCCAAGGCAGATTTCTCACTTTATGTGAGAAAAACAGAGAAAGCTATTATGCTACTTGTCATTTATGTTGATGATTTGATTATGACAGGTGACAGTGATGAAGATATCCTTCATGTGAAAATGCTATTGAAGCAGAAGTTTGAGATGAAGGATTTGGGAGAGCTGTGTTATTTCTTGGGCATTGAGGTGATTAGATCACCAAGTGGGATACAGCTCTTGCAGAGGCAGTATGGATTGGACATGCTGTCCAAATATGGGATGACAGGCTGTAAGCCTATTTTAGTTCTTTGGAGCAGAATGTGAAGCTGAGCACAGATGCAGGTGGGCTTCTAGAAGACCCTACTATGTACAGACGCATAGTAGGAAGTTTGATTTATATGACTATTACCAGGCCAGATTTGAGCTATGCTGTTGGATTGGTAAGTCAGTTTATGCAGGCTCCAAGGAAACCACATTTGGATGCGGGTAGAAGCATACTCAGGTATGTGAAGTCCACATTGCAGTATGGACTATTTTATGAGACTAGGGTTCAGATACAGTTGCATGGATACACTGATGCTGATTGGGCTGGTAGTATTTCTGATAGACAATCTACCAGTGGATATGTGTTCTCTTTTGGGAGTGCTGCAGTCACTTGGAGCAGCAAGAAATAGCCTACAGTTGCCTTGTCGAGCACAGAGGCTGAGTACAGGGGTGCAGCAATGGCTGCATGTGAGGTAGCTTGGTTGCATAAGCTACTTTATGATATGCATCAGTCTACAGATGGGCCAGTTGTCATTTATTGTGACAACATGAGTAGTATACACTTGGCAAATAACCCAGTCTATCATGCTAGAACAAAGCACATTGAGGTGCATTATCACTATGTGCGAGAGAGGGTTTTATTAGGTCTTATTGATCTAGTTTATGTCTGCACAGAGGATCAGGTAGCTGATATATTCACGAAGGCATTGGGCACAGAGAAGCTGCGCAAGTTCAGAGACCTGCTTGGTGTGCAGGAATTGGGATTGAGCTCGAGGGGGAGTGTTGAGATATCGAGCTCCACTCGTGATACGCCAGTTGTGTATTTATGTCACCGACTTGTCAGTTGTTTGCAGACGTGGTTGGTACACCGTCCATGAATAATAGCTACATGACAGCTATCCTTATCTACTCTAGTTCGTGGCTCAGTTAGTATGCCACCTTAGTTAGTTGAGTTTGGTTTATAGGGTTCTTCTATTTCTTTGTATGACTTCTTTTGGCTTACACAACTAAGAAGAGGAAAACTGTTTTCAGCCTCCACCTTTGTGAGTATTCTCCCATTGTGCAAGCAAGAAAGCTACAAGCGAGACTCCTTCCTTCTCTCCCACAATCTTGACAAAGTGTTTGATCCAGGTCGATTGGACACAGAGGTCATTGACAAAGACTTTCAACTCCTTGAGAAGCATGTCTTTAAAGATGGTGCACATCAGGCGTTAGAAGGTGGCAGGGGCATTAGTCAACCCGAAGGGCATGACTATGTAAGCGAAGACACCCCACTCAGTGGCGAAGGCAGTCGTGTGCCTGTCTGTAGGATGCATTTGCACCTGGTTGTACCCTGAGAAGCCGTCCAGAAAATTGTAGGCTTCCTTGCTTGCCACTCTCTCAAGCATATGCTCGGTGTACGGCAATGGATAGTTGTCCCTCTTAGTAGCAGCGTTCACCTTCTTGTAATTGACGCACACTCGGATTTTTCCATTCTTCTTCATCACGATGACTATGGATGATACCCAGTCTGTGTATTCAATTTCGTAAATGAATCCCGCTCTCATCAGCTTATCAATCTCCTCTTTGACAGTATGAGCGTGTTTTGGATTCATAGGGTACGGTCGCTGCTTGATCGGCATTGCATCTGGCGTCATGGGTATGTTGTGAGTCATGACACTCAGATCTACCCCCTTAAGCTCTTTTAAGGACCAAGTGAGCACATCTATGTACTCTCGCAAGAGAGCGACAAGACTCGTTTCTTCTTCCTCAGTCAAGTCATCGGCAATGAAGACTGGTCGGGGTGTTTCCCCTTCCTGGGCTAAGTTCATCTCCTTGACCTTGGCTGGTCCCTCGATCAGTTTGCTCGTTTGCCCTTGACGCTTGGCACCTAACAGAACCACTACCCTATCCCCTTTTTTGAATTTCGTAAATCGTTTAGGGAGGTCCTGCGGTTTTCGTTGTTCTTCCATTTGTGTATCCCTGGGTTGTTTTGCCTTTTTCTGCCTTAATCATTTGCGCCTCAGGTGGACAAGTAGGTCCCCCTTGGTGCGTCTGGCCGTGGGCGGCCTAGGGATTTCTGGATCACTATCCGAACTAATCTCCAACTCAGAGTTGAACTCCCCATCATCGCTAGAAGAGGTGGTCTCCCCTGGTGGGCGCAGCTCGGACGGCGACTCTGTCCTAAGCACTGATGTCATTCCTGGCTGGGCTATGCTCGCTTGCTCAAGATCTATGGCCCCTACGTATTCCAACCAGGCACGATCACATTCCATGCGCATGACTCCTCGCTCTATCCTAAAGATACTCTTTTTCTGCGGCTTGGAGTCTGCTCGTATTTGCTCTATTTCTTGCCCTTCAGTGTCGTACTCCATGGTGTCTACCTCATCCCCACTTTCATCACACTGAAGGATTGGCAGTCTTCGTATTCATCGATAGAGTCCTCTTTGTCAGACTGCTCGTCGTCTCCTAGGGCTTGGTATATCTCTTGTCGTTGGTCAGGAACTAGGGCCCAATTATACATGAGGTTTAAGTCATGCACTCTGTTCCATCACCACTTGGATTCATCTAGGAGATCCTAGAGTAGTTTGAAGTTTGCAGTTGGATTGCCAGCCAGTTTGTCCTATAAGTATCCCAGTATCTCCTGGAGTTTCCTTTTGTTGGTTGGGACTTGGAAGTTGACAGGTTTAGATTTTCCACGAAGGGTTCCTGCCATCATGCAGACTGGCGCGGAGGGTGTGTCGTTAGACTTGTCGATTGTTTTGATGGCTTGCTCATATGTCTCGTGATCAGAGAACGTCAAGTCGATTGTAGCGACAATGTGCATCCAATCCTGCTCGTCCTCTGGGCATGGGATATACTTGGTCAAGGGCCCGTAGGACTTATTGATCTGGGCGTTACCCTTGAGCATAGCAGAGATGGCATCTAAATCGACTGGTGAGGTCTTCCGAGTGTCCATCTCTATTCTCATGGCATCCGTTCTATTGCCAAGGAAGATCAAGCCGTTACCCCAATCTTCGATGACTCTAGCATTGCACATCCAGGGTCGGCCTAATAGGATATCGTAGTCCACTCCCTTCATGACTATAAAGTCCACAGAGAATTGGACACATGCGATCTTCACTGACCAATTCTTAAGCACCCCGAACGGCTTGACTCTCATACCGTTTGCTAATGTGACATTAAACCTAGCAGTTTCGATAGGCAGGTTTTCCCAAGTCTAAAGCACCGCATGGCTAAGCACACTAACCTGAGATCCCGTGTCTACGATTCCCTTTCTCGTTGTATCGCCTAGGGCTAGAACTGGTAAGACCGCATGCATCTCGGAACCTTCCTAGAAGGCATTGACGTGTAAGGATTTAGGCATAGAGTGCATCATCAAACTTGGTATTTGTGTCTCTGCATCGTGGTCATGCGGGTCTGCCGTGACCTGCTCTCTTGACCCTTCAACCCACTACTTAAGATCTTGCCATATGGTGGGATGCTGCCTAAGCAGATCTCCCAAGCTAAGTGTTACAGGGGTAGTCACCAACGTGGTTAGGAGATCGTTGGGTGCTCGTCCTTCTCCTAACCTGGATCATCATGACCAATGTCCGTGACTGATTTGCGGCCCTGTACCATCAAGGCTTGGCCCTAGCGGCACTGCTTGTGATGCAGTTGCTTCCCCCGACCGTGGTTGAGGAGGCGAGGTTGGCGTGCTTATGCTGGAGAGGTCATCAATTTCGTCCTCTATGATGGGCTCAGCAAATTTTAGATGCTCTTGAGCCTCCTTCACCCATTCCTTTACTTTTTCGATGGCCTCTAACTGTCGCTTTGGATGCGGGTATTCCCCTACCTTAGCACTTCCCTTTTCGGCCGTCTTAAGGGTTGAAGTCTCTGCCTCTGCGTCAGAGACCTTCTTTTCAGCAGGCAGAGTTGTAGCACTCTCCGTTTTTAGTGCGATTTTAGCTTTCGACCTCTTCTTCTTCTGCTTGCGACTTTTCTTCCCTGTCGAAGCTGCGTCAAGGTAGCTAGGTCCTGGCAGTGATATACCGGCCTACTTTGTCTGGGCATGGGTCATGACCCCTAATGGAATAGGTGTCACCTCTCCATCAAGGTTCTCGACTCCGAATAGCCCCAATGGGACAGATGATATGTTGGCTAAGCTAGAAGACGACTTTCGCTTTGGGCAATCGACGAAGAGATGAGTGATTCCGCACTCAGCACACCTTTGGTCAGCCTTGTCTCTGTTTTGCTATTTCCTTTCAAGGCAGCATGATGAGACATGACCTGGGTGACCACAAGTCCAACAGGTGATTGGATCCTGCGTCTACCCTCCTAGGCCTCTACCTCATCCTCTTCCTAATGCCATCACCAGCATGGGGCAATAATCCATGAGGACAGGGTTGCCCTCATCGTCATGCGAGACGTAAGGGCATATGTAAGTTTCTTCCTCATTTGGTTCTTCCACGTAGTGGACTGGAGCATCGCTCGGTGGATGGGTCATGTAAGGACCAAGTGGTTTGGGTATGCTAGTAGGGTTTATGTCCATCCTAGGAATAGCTGGCTTAATGTCGTTAGGTGCAGGGAGGGCCAATGGGGCTCCCCTTCCGAAGAATGGTTGCGGCCTATTCGCTAGGTAAGGCTGCCCGTAGGCTTGCGAGTACGGAAGTCTTCTTGGTAATCTACAATGCACAACGTTATGACCGAACCTACCGCAGTTAGCACAAGGTCTTGACCTAGGGTCTTGACACTCGGCTGGCAAGTGGTTTCCGCCATAGTACATGCATTGGGCGTGTGGGCGCATTGGTCGTCTCAACATGTCTTGCAACTTGGCTAACTCCATCTTTACATCAGCCAAGTCTTGGTTTGTCTCGGTGGCCTTCCCCATATCTTGGGATGATGGGACCAATCGCTCACTAGAGGCTGACGCTCTCTCTGAGCTTCGCGAGTTGGTCTCTTCTAGGTTTGAGCTCCTGGAGCTCCGCCTCCTTCAACTGATCATCGACTCTGATGGCTTCCTCAAACACTCTAGCTAGCGCATCTCGCTGCAAGCACAAATTTCCTACCAAAGCCTTATATAACTCCTCATCTCGAATTCTGCTGATGAATACAGTCAAAATTGCTCTTTCAGTCGGTCGCTCGTCCATAGGGATTCTCTTGAAGAGACTCATCACGTGGGTTACGTAGTCGTGAATGTCCTCATTCTCTTTCTGCTTGACGTTCATCAAGCGTACTAGCAGATTGTCGGAGTATCCAGGCTCGGCAAATCTCTTAATGAAGAGATCCTTGAGGCCACTGAAGTTGGCTCATTCTGCGGCATCTAGGCTTGTATACCAAGTCCTTCCCTTGTCACCTAAGCAGAGCCCGAATGCTTGAGAGCATTGAGTCAGGTCATTGAGGTCGTTGGCTTCGCAGACTTGCTCAAACTGTTCTACAAAGCTGTATGGATCATCGTGGGTTGGTATTTGTCAAGTTGCTTGGCAACGATAGGGATTTTAGACTGGCTCTTTGAGCCTTGGTTCACTCCTAATCCTGCGAGTAGAGATGTCGCTAGTGCCGCAGCACTTTGCTCTGCTGCCATGTTATCTAGCAACCGCTCCATGAGAAGCTCGCTCAACGTCAAGTCTCCTTCTAGGGCTCTCTCGTGATCTGTTCGGTTTCTTCCTGCTAAGTTCAGCACTCGTTGTACCTCACGCAACTCCGTGCTTTGCCTTTGGCTCCTAGCCTACTGGTCCCTATTGTACTCGACTATGCTTTGCAAAGCCTTGCGGGCTAGTTTCCTCTCTTCTTCTAGGTCTGCGATGATAGCGTCTGTCATCCTGCCGCGGTGCTCGTACCGGGCATGTGCATCATAGCTACTGACCAACTGCTGAATAGCCTCCGGGAAGACGTTTAAGTTGAGTTTCTCATTAGATATATGGTCTGAGCCTTCTTCTGCCATAGTCGTGTTGTCGTGCTCTGCCAAGCTATCGATCAGGTTGAGTAGATTTGTCAAATCCACGTCATTGACGCCACCTGCTTGGTCCTACTTCGTGCATTGATGGTTTGTCTGCGTCTTGGGTCCTCTCCTACTGGTGGATTCCTTGAGTGGTTTATCTGAGTGAGTTCCTTCAGTTATTGAATACAATCCTCAATTTATGGTCACTCAACATGCGTGTCGCTCCTCGTGCACTTGTGCTCAACCAAGCTTTCAATTTCTTTAACTGCATTCAAGTGCGGAAATTCAAGGTGAGTGCAGCAAACAATCTCGAAGCATCTTATGCACTCTCGCTTTGTTTCGGGCCTAATAGGCTTGTTGGTCAATTTTCTGGCCGCCTTGACAGGGTTCAGGGTCTTTCTAGTATGTTGCCTGGTTTGTTCAGGGTCTTTGGTTCTCGCTACTGTCTACTTCAAGCTGCCAAGTGGCTACTCCCTATGATTCCGTCTATTCCATGTGCCAGAATCAAGTTCTGAGCGTCAGAAGGACTTTCGATAGTTTGCGCTACTAAACTCTAGCCGGGTCAGGTCAAATTTCTGAGAATTTGATAAAAATTTTCACTCAGCCCAGCTGGTCCAAATTGCAGGGTCGGAGTGGGTCACTCGGACGGGCCGAGGTACATGGGCCGAGGGCCGAATTCGGGACTCAGACAGGGTAGACTCGAATGGGCCAAGGCGCAAACTCGGACGAAGTCGCTTGGACAGGTTGGCTCGGATGGGCCGAGTGGTCAATTTAGACGAGGTCACTCGGACGAGCCGAGGGCCGAATATGACACGTGGCCGAGGGCCGAATCCTATGGCTCGGACAGTTTGGCTCGGATGGCCGAGGGCAGAATGGTCCGAATGGTCGACTCGGACGAGCCGAGTAGGTCTGGGCCGAGTGGGCCGAATACAAAAGGGCCGAGGGCCGATTCTGGGACTCAGCCCAAAAGCGACCGCTCGGACGGGCCGGATGCGGCACAAGGTCAACAGCGAGAGTTTGATTTTGCTCGATTCTTGCCATTTAATCAAATGTGGCAAGCATAAACCTCCAGATCCTATCTAGGGGGATAGGGGAAGGGATTTGTATACCTGAATAGAGTGGTAGGCTCGTCGATGGTGCGATCGGATCGAATCGTGCGATGGCTCTCTCTCTCTCTCTCTCTCTCTCTCTCTCTCTCTCAGAAATGGTCACAAATGAGCTCTACCCTGGCCTCTTGGCTCTTATGCCCCTTCCCGAGTATAGTGTTGATGCCCCCAATGACTTACTTGCCGATCTTAGGCATCACAAGCGAGCTCTTTACCATTTTTTGCACGATTTTTGCCCTGTTTTACCCTGGTTTGCAGCAGTAAACCCTACCCTTCTCTGCTGCAATTTCCTAATCCTAACCTACTCTAAATGCAACAATAATCGAAAGCAAAAAACTGAAATAATTTGTCCATGTTTCCCAATCATCAAACAAACAAAATATCCCAAAATACTTACTTGTTTTGAAGATCAAAAACACCCAAACTTCCTACCTATCTCAAGCTCTGTTTCAGGGATGAATCCCTTACTTCAAAGCTCGATATGAGGCGTGCAAGTGCTCAAGATTGAATCCGTTGGTCTTGGCAAAACAGAACCAAAATGTGGGAGCTTTCGCTCAACCGCCAAGACCCATGGACCACTTATTGTTTCGAGCGTTCCAAGAGAGCTCTAATGGCTATCTCTCACCTAGCCGATGCGTCGTTGATCCTATAAGTGTAGTGAGCTTACCTTGATGCCGATACAAGTTTCCTCCTCTCTCACACACCCCGGTAGCTCCACGATCCTAGATGCAAGCTCAAGCATCCTCAAGCCTCCTCCATCTCTAAGCTCCATCCTCCATAGTCGCGCCGTGAGAAAAGGGAAGAGAAGAGAAGAAGAGATGAGGAGATGGTGAAGAGCTCAAGCATCCTCAAGCCTCCTCCATCTCCAAGCTCCATCCTCCATAGCCGCACGCGCAAGAAAAGGGAAGAGAAGAGAAGAAGAGATGAGGAGATGGTGAAGAGCTTCACCCTCTTGATCCCTCACACTCTCACACTCCCTCTCTCAAGAGCACACACAAGTAAGAAGATGAGGAGAAGAGAAGAAGAAGAGTGCTCTTGTTAGCCACACACCAAAGAATGAGCTCTCATTCACTTTTTGAACTTTATATATACAAACCCTAAAATCCCATGGGCACCTATCCCTTTTTTACATGACCGGCCCTTGTGGCAAGGTCTTTTTTCCATTTCCCTCTTCCAGCCTTATGCCTCTAGCCTACACCCATCTAGTATTTTACAATTGGCACAGGAGGGAGCCTAGTGCTCTTTTACAAGAGTTTTCCAAGTCTTTTGAGGCGCCCTTCATTTAAAATGGCGCTTTTTGCCCCGGCTTAGATTTGGAGGTCGCCTGCGTGTCTTTGCTATTTTTCCATGTTTTTTCTGCTTTTTCCTTCCTTTTTCCGCCATCTCAACTTGGGGTTAACAACGAGGTTTTGCGATGTTGTATCTCCTCTACATAACCTGACTAAGAAGCGAATGCCTTTTTGCTGGGGATCAAGGCAACTACAAGCCTTTGAAAGAATTAAGTTTCTTATGACTCAAGAACCAATTCTCATAGTTTCGGATCTTCAAAAACCTTTTAAAGTTCACTGCGATGCTTTTGGGGATTGCATTGGAGCTGTGCTTAACCAAGAGCATCATGTAGTAGCATTTGAGAGCCGACGCCTCAAGGACCATGAGCTACATGCTCCAGTATATGAGAAAGAGCTTATGGCGGTGGTACATGCTCTTCAAGTATGAAAACACTATTTACTTGGTGTAGATTTTGTTATTAAAACAGATCACCAAAGTCTAAGATACTTCCTCACTCAGAAGAAGCTCTCAGAGAAACAGATGCATTGGGCAAATTTCTTATCTATGTTTCATTTTTAAATCCTTCACACATCTGGAACTAAGAATGTGGTAGCAAATGCTCTATCACGGTGACCTCGATTGCAATCACAACTGTTTACCATAACGAGTTCATGGATTTACCCAAAATGTATGCAACTGATTCCGACTTCTCAACCATATGGGATCAGCTTAACTCAGGTCAGTCAATTACACCTTACTCGATTCGAGATGGTTATTTGTATCATCATCAAGCAATTTGTGTAGCATTACCATTGCGACACAAGATAATGGATGAAGCACGTGCATCTCTATATGTTGGACATAGGGGTATTCTACCCACTACTCAAGCATTGGAAAGATATTTCTTTTGGCCCACTCTTAGAGCTGACATTGAAAGATATGTCCGCGAGTGCAAGATATGCCAAAAAGCAAAGTATGGCATGCATAAACCACCTGGTCTACTGAAGCCATTACCTATTCCCAATGAGCCTTGGGAAAGTATAGCCATGGACTTTATCATGGAGCTTTCTCGCACACAAGCAGGCAATGATGCAATCTGGACTATCATTGATAGATTCAATAAGCAAGCTCACTTTATACCTGTGCGAAAGACAATCAGAGCCGATCATATGGCTAAGCTATTCATTGCTCATATTTTCAAGCATCATGGCATGCCTAAGTCGATTATAAGTGATCGAGATCCCCACATGACCAGCCTCTTTTGGCAAGCTCTCTTCGAGAACCTCGGGACAAAGTTTTCATCCTCTTATCATCCTCAAACGGATGGGCAAAGTGAAAGTGCTAATTCTATTGTTTTGGACCTTTTGAAATCCTATGTCTATGATAATCAAAGAGAATGGGAAAAGTATTTGCCTTTAGTAGAGTTTGCATACAATAATATGGTGCACTCTAGTACTGGTAAGGCACCCTTTGAGATCATCTATGGTAAGCCTTATTTATCACCCATTCTCCTTATGAAGGATAAGATCTTTGGAACAGATGAGTTTGTTAGAGACATTGATACAACTTTCACTCAAGTGAAAGCTGCTATCCAAAGGACACAAGAGAAGCATAAACGCGAAGCAGATAAGCATTGTCGTAAGTTAGATCTCAAGTCGGGACAGTATGTTCTTCTTAAGTTTGAGAAGGCTTGCTTCAAGAAGCAGAAAGGTCAAAAGGGTAAAGTGGTTAAGCTTTCTAATCTTTATTATGGCCCTTTCAAGATCACACATAAGATAAACGATGTGACTTTTTCTTTGGATCTACCAAGTCATTGGAACATTTATAATGCTTTCCATATAAGTTTGCTACGTCCCTATATTGGAGAACATCCAATGGAACCAATCAAGGAAGATTTACTTGACATAGAAGAAACAGAAGAGTTTCTTGTGCATGAAAGAATTTTACACCATCAGGACCATACTCTAAGGTCAGGTATAGTATTATGGAAGTATCTAGTTAAGTTTAAGAATTATCCCCCATTGGACGCTCAGTTTATGACTGAGAGAGAACTACAAGACTTTCCAGATCTTCTTAAGGACTATGTATCCTCTCTACAGTTGAGGTCAACTATTTAGAAGCCAGAGGGATGTCACTAAATTGATTGCTTATAATGCATTCTCTATTTAATAAATTCATGTCAATAAATTAATGGCTCACTTTTCTTTAAGTGTTGATGATGATCTACCATGGCCATGAGACCATTTAGAGACCAGTATTCCTAGTGCATCACTTAACTGGGTGATCAGAGCACTGTGACGGGGATATCTGGTACATGCAATACAAGTTATGAAGGGGGGACGAAGTGTCTGCCAAGTGTAAGAGTGTACACAAGAACCAAGGAGTTACACATAAATGAAGATGGATTGAGTTCTAAGAAGAGGAAGTGCATTAGCATTGTGTTATGTATTTATGTGTGCATCCAAGGGGATGCCTGGGAATGTTTTACTTGTGTGTAATGAGCATTGCATTCATTTGGGGTCATCCTCTCCCCTACAAGTCAAATGTGGCTTTCTAGGTACTTGCATAAACTAACTCACAAGACCAACAACGTAGCTCAAGTTTGGCCTTGTAATGGTCATGTAGATCAAACTCCCCACTATCCTCCTGAACATAGTAGGGTCTTCTATCTCATCCCCAACATCAGCACTCAACTTTACATTCTGCTCCAACGGGACTGAAAGTGGTTTGCATGTTGTCATACCATACTTGGACAACATATCCAAGCCATACTGCCTTTGAGACAGCCATATAGCATAACATCTGATCACCTTAATGCCAAGGAAGTACCTTAGCTCACCTAAATCCTTCATCTCAAACTTCTTCTTCAAAAAGTCCTTGACTTCAGCAATCCCACTATCACTATCACCTGTAATAATCAAGTCATCCACATAGATGACTACGATGACCAAACCTGCATCTCCCTTTCTCACATAAAGTGAGTGATCAGCATCAGAAACATAAAAGCCAATATTGACAAGATACACTCTGATCTTGTCAGACCATGCTCTAGGTGCTTGCTTGAGCCCATAGAGGGCCTTCTTCAACCTGCACACATAAGTGGGATGCTCTAAATCTTCATAACTTGCTGGCTGATCCATATACACTTCTTCTTGCAAATCACCATGCAAGAAGGAATTCTTCACATCCATTTGCTGCAACCTCCAACCTTTGGCTGCTACCAAAGCAATCACACATTTGACAGTTGCCATCCTAGCAACTGGACTGAAGGTTTCTTCATAATCTATGCCATATGTTTGGGCATAGCCTTTTGCAACCAGCCTAGCTTTGTACCTACTAATAGAACCATCTGCATTGTGCTTAATCTTATAAACTTACATCCAATAGCTTTCTTGCCCTTCGGCAATGATACTAGATCCCAAGTCTTATTGGCCTCTAATGCAGCCATCTCCTCATCCATTGCTGCATCCCAATGAGTATGACCAACGGCATCCTCAAAGCAAGTGGGCTCAACATCCTCAACTAGTTTCACCATATAAGCATAATGGTGAGCTGCATAACCTTCAAAACCAAATCTTTTAACAGGGTATCTGACCCTGCTAGATTTGCGTACCACCGGATCACTCAATGAATCCTTTACATTACTATGAGCTCTCTGTACACCTAATGTCCTGACAGAAGGAATACCAAGCTCATCATCCAAGCTCTCTGAGCCACTGGAGTCTCCATCAAGAACTGCATCAATTCCATCTAACACTTTATTCTTTCCTTTCTCTTTACCTGTAGTGCTACTAGATGCACCTGAAGATGTAAAGCTACTCCTTAGTCTCCCAGACCAAGGACTACCAGATGATGTCTCTGGTCCACTAAGAGTCTGTGATTCTTCCTTTTCGGCCTGCACATGAGTGTCATGATCATCATCATCATCCAATGCATCACTAGATACATACCAACTGCTCATTTCATCAAAGATGACATTCTTGCTCACTCTGAACTTACATGTGACAGGGTTATAACAGCGATACCCTTTCTGCTCTAAAGAGTATCCAATAAAGACACATTTTTCTACCTTTGGATCAAGCTTCTTCCGTAGCTCATCTGGCACATGAACATATGCAACACAGCCAAATACCTTCAAGTGCGATACATCAGGCTTCTTGCCAATAAAGCATTTTTCAGGAGTCATCCCATGAACTGCAATTGTGCGAGTTCCGTTCATAATATAAATAGCTGTATGAACAGCCTCAGACAAAAAATGCTTAGGCATATTCTTTTCAGGCCATCAAGGCGCGTGCAACTTCTGCAATATGCCTATTTTTCCTTTCTGCAACACCATTTTGCTGTGGGGTATACCTGCATGTGAACTGTCTCTTTATCCCATGAGACCTTAGAAAATCACTAAACTCATTCGAGAGGTACTCTCCCCCTCCATCTGACCTCAAGCACTTTACTTTCAAGCATGTTTCTCTTTCAACTGCAACCTTGAAAGTTCTAAAGTGCTCAAACGCTTCACTCTTTTCCTTCATAAAATATACCCACAGCTTTCTAGAAAAATCATCAATGAATGTGACAAAGTATGAACTGCCGCCAAGAGATACATTTTGTGTAGGCCCCCAAATATCTGTATGCACAACATCAAGGATATTTCTGCTTACATCTCTATCATGTGAAAAGGGTTGTCTTGCCTGCTTACCAAACTGACATGCTTCACATACCTTATGAAATTCTGCAACTCTAAATGTAGGCAAACCTGTAACCAACCCTTTGGACTGCATTAATTTTAGCCTTTGTACATTTGCATGTCCAATGCATTTGTGCTAAATTTCAATATCTGCAACAACACCTTTTCCTTTAGCATATATAGCAGCATTCATAGCAGGAATTTCAACATCCAGAGTAAACATACATCCAACTCTACTTCCCTTTCCAACTCTACCATCTGACTGACTAACACAAAGTTCTCTGTAATAGATGGCACATGTAATACGTCTGAAAGACCCTTTGTCTTACCATCATGCAAGGACAAGGGAACTTTTCCAATGTGTGAAATTGGGTGGCATGAATCATCACCCGTCTGCACATCACCTGCATTTTGCAAATCCTGCATCTCTCCAAACCATTCTTCATGGCTGGTCATATGATTGGATGCACCTGAATCAACATACCAAACATCATCATGTGTTCCCTTTCCTGTAACAGCATTCAGCATATGCTACATAACAAACAGACGTTCATTTTTGTCTTCATTCTGTCGTGAAGACGATGCATAATTTCCTTGCTACAACTTACCACTGCGAATATCATCTTTCTTAGCATAACATTGGGCTACAATATGACCTGTTTTGCCACAGTAGTGACATACAATACTAGAGTTGTTAGAACCTCTGTTCTACCATCCACCTCTTCCTCTAAAGCTCCCCCTGTCTCTAAAGTTACCATGACCTCCTGAAACCTGCATATCGCCAAATTGCTGATTCAATCTGTTTTTCTAGTTGTCACTACCACGTCTTATACCACGGCCTCTTGAAGAGAACTTGCGACGTCCCCTTCCTGAACTGGAGTAGAAAGCTTGGACCTGTTCACCACTTCTTTCAGATGTCTCACTCTCCATGTTGATCTCTTCAGTGATCATAAGGGAGACCAACTCATTGAACTCTAGAAATGGCTTTCTGACATATAGGGAAGTTACAAAAGACTTCCAGGCCTTTTCATTGTTAAGTTCACCCAAGGTAGACGACACCAAATCATCATCATCGGGCATTGCATCAATCGCTGCCAAGGCATCTGCAATGCTCCTTACCTTCATTGCATACTCCTTGATAGACATCTTCCCTTTCTTCAATGTATTCAACTCTTGCTTGAGTTGAATCTTTCATGCCTTTGTATTTACGAAAAACATACTTTCAAGTATGGTCCAAGCTGTATATGAATTCTCTGCATTTTTTATATGTCCCAGCATATTATTGTCAATTACTGAAAATAGCCAATACATGATCTTTTTGTCTTTTGCATTCCATTCCTTCCGTGCCTTTGTCTCTTCTGCAGTTGGAGGATCACTCACCTCCGGCTCCTTTTCTTCACCTGACACAAACTCGTAGAGGCCTTTTCCAATAAGGAAGTTCGTGACACGGAACTTCCATGAAGGGTAATTGTTCTTGTCGAGCTTCTCAATGATGGGGTTTCCATTGTTCTCTACCATTATCACAAAACTAATACCAAACATCAAGCAAATCTTCTGCAACCCTCGACCTATATAGTGCACAACAATACACCAGACAGCCTTTTTCACTCTCTGCTCAACAATACATGTAATCTGCAATCAATTTGTAGATAAACCTTGTGTTTATTCGCTAGTAAACACCTTTGAACTTATAGATCTGAAATCTGTAACCTGTGCACATGTATATGGCAGACACAGCTGCAATTGCACAGTATCTCGAACTGCTGTCCGCGACCTTACGGCTCTAAAATGGGACCTGAAATGACCTCGGATGGCCAAAATAGCAGTGGGATAGCCTAAAGGGCTGTCTGCATAATACACAGCGCTCTTCGCGCACACCAAATCTCACTGCAATCTGAGGTTTTTGCTCTGCCCTTCTTCTGGTGCCTCCACAGGCACTGTCCAAGAGAAAGAGTGGAAGAATGGGAGAGCTTCTTACCCGTGGCTTGCTTGCTCAAACCTTGCTTCTTCTCCTTCACTTCAGCCTTCAAAATTAGCCTCTCTCAGTGGTGTGGCTCTGATACCATGTCAAGAATCGCGTGGTGGGGGGACTTGCTCAAGATGTTGCGCTGAACATACACAGAATGCACAAGGAGAAGCTCACTCAAGAGACATGAAGAGAGGAGGCCAAAACGTTTTCTTGCTGGTTTCTTCTTCTTCTTCCACACTCTTTACAATGTACACAAAGTATAGATAAGATACAACATAAACAAAAGTGGCCTACTAAGTCAAACAATGCATAACCGACTACACTAGTCGACTGGCGCTATAACTATGCCAGCTGTAAATAGGTGTAACAACCTGAATATAATAAGTAATGAGTCAGTGGCCATGTGAGAGTCATAATGACCATCGACGTGCTAAGTGTAGACGTATGGGCCCATCTAACCAGGTGGTCCATCATTAATGTCCGCATGTGTTGAGCTTGTCATCTCAATAGAACCGACATAGCTATATTTGGTTAGTTGCCTCATTTGAAAAAGAAAAAAAAACGTGCACATGATTCAGGAAATCAAGGTCAACTGAATACTGGGAAAAGTAAAGGAAAGTCTAAAGTGAATAGAAAATCTCCTCCTAGAGTAGGTGATACCAAACAAAAATAGAGCGACCAACATTATTCAGAATTGATTGCTGTTGCTTCAAATGCATCAGAGGGGTACTATTTCCTTAGAGCTGAATTGAAAAGTGCTACATTGGCTGGTTCCATGTGGAGGGGATCAACCCCAAGAGGGAATTGTAGAAAAAGAAGGACATGCTCACTTCTCCCTTAGCTTGTTTCTACTATGCATGCTTCCTTGTTTCGATTGTTTTTTCCATCATAAGCCATCAAGTATAGTAATGTTGCAGCAGCAAGTGCTATAGGAGGATCATCGGTTGGAACTGTTAAGACATCATCAAGCACAGGTTTCACCATCCCATGGAGTGCGTAAAAGTCGTGTGTATAATGGGAGGAACATGATTCTTGACTGTGTCTGTTGTTCCAGTTGCGTGATCAAGTGGGCATCACCAACATAAAGACATACTAGAGACAAAGATTTTGGTGCCTAATCCATGGTTCTATTTGAATTCCTCTAATGTTTAGAGAACAAAATTTGGTTGGATATGCGTCAAATTAGTTTCTTGTCACTCCTTGTATGGTATTTTCCATAGGAAGGATGTGAATAAACTTCCCACATTACACCTGCAGACCATATTATTCCTGGAGAAATCTCCTTCCTTCATTGTTCAAAGGTAGCAAATTCCTAAATATGCAACAATAGAAATCTTGTTCACCCAAAGTCTAATCTTAGTTGTGGTTTCCCTTATGTTTACATACACTTAAAAAGCACATCCATGACCTCCTCTGTTGCTGTGAGTTGACTGAGTCTACAAAGCATGTAACAGTAAGAGCTCCCAAGGCTTCAAATTGAGCTTTTGAATCAAAGTCCAGCTTTGCAAATTTGATCAGATGGAGGAGTGTTGTACACTTGTGATGGATATGAAGCCTTGGTAGTTGTTTGCTGGGAAACAGCCAATGCTTTGTGTGGAGTTGCAGCATTGATACGCATTGATCTACTTGAATAGTACATGCCTTTCTTGATTGTTCAGGGGTAGCAGATTACTGATTGTTCATATGGCTCATGAGAACACAAAAGGCCTACAGTCAATTGCACAACCATGAGATTCCTATGCATTCTTTGAGGATTTGTGATCACATGATATTGTTGTAACTAGCTTCTACCATGCGTTGGAATATTCTGAAAGCAACTTGACTACAATGACAACTGAGATAAATAGCTCCAGCTCTACTGAACAAGGTTGGGTTCAAACACAGGATAATATTGACAAACTTTGAGCTTTAATTGATCGGTATATTGCTCTTATGAAGGTGGACAGAGAAAAAGGAGAAAGACTTGAATCAAATGCTTATGCTTATGGCCAACATGTATATGCTGATGGTACACACAATGATCTGCATGCATCTTATGAATATGGACAATAGTAACATTCAAATGAACATGAGCAGTATGCAAGTACATCTGGACAGCATGTTAATGCTTATAGATATGATGTATCATGCCATAATGCAGAGTATCAATCCATTGAACCTTGGTAGTAGAATGGCTATTATGGGCAACATGCTTATGCTTATGAGCATCCACCTTTTCAGAAACATAGCCATAATTATACATGTGAACCTTCCTTAATTCAGCAACCCAATTCTTATGGACATGACGATAATGGTCATGCTTATGAGTACTCTTCTAGCTTTGATGAGCAACAAGTTCATAACTACCATGGTATCCTATATCCCAATCAGTTCATATCTCATGATTACCCAAATGGAATGATGAGTTCTTTTCAAAGTGTTGATGATGAAGAAGAGAGCAATGTGTAAGCTAAACAACAAGATTGGGATAATGAGCAACATGATCAACAAGAAGATGAGCAAGAAGACCAAGAAGATGTACAAGAAGGAAACAGTAAAGAGCAAGATGTACAAGCTGATGACATCTTAGTTGATGAATCACATGAGGCACTCACAGATGTAGATGGTTATACTAAAGGTTTTAGACTCTTGGTGAAACCTCATGATGATATTCTTGAGCATCAGTTTGCCCTTAATGAAGGTTTACAACAACCATTGAATGCATTTGATAATGAGTACCTTGATCATGGTTATGATGACTAAGCGTATGTCTGATGATGATGTAATACATGATTTGGCCATACATGAATATGAAGATGGCATTGTGCTTCCCTATGATCCGAGAGATTATGGATGTGATTATGGACTTGATTATGGGGATACATCATTGTATCCATTTGATTCGGGTGGATTGGAGTATGTGGTTGATGGGCATTCTCTTCTCTTGGACAATCATTATGAAAGAATACATTTTGATCCATGAGGTTAATGGACTGCTTGGGATCTCATTTAGACCAGCATCCATCTTTTTTTTGTAGACTCTTTTGGCTGAAGATTGGTTATCTATGGCCATATTTTAGTGCAAGGAAGATTGCAGATAGCTCACTGCTTTACACCAGATTTTACTCTGAATTCTAAACATCCAAACCCAACCTACATGAGCTGAAAGAACTTACCAAGAGCTCCATTTTGATGTGTAGCATGCCTTGATCGGAGTCTCCTACAGAAAGTTATGATAGATTTACTACAGCATGGCCCTGTAGTAAATAACTTGCTGTCCACTGTAAACAGCTCACATTTACTCAAGATATTTGGGTCAATTTTCATTTCATACCCCCCAATGACCCATCATATGAAATAATACCTCTTCATTCATTAGTATACCTCTGTAATAATGCAGCAGAGTAGTACTCTAATTTGCTCCTGCCTAGTTATCATAAGTGCCCAAATTGTTTTTTAGGGCAAAAACCTTTGGGTGGGGATGGAATGTAAGAGAGGGGGATTTAATAATGGGGAAATACTAGCTACACTGGGGCTAGTATATAAGGTATAGTGATAGAAGATTGGGGAAATGGTCTTATATTCCTAGGTAACAAGTCAGAGGTAGTAAGAGTCGAGATGGAGACATGGAAGACCATGCCGATCAACTTGGATGCCATCTCCTCTATCTTGAAAGGAGACTCACATACCAAGAATTTGTATGGGCCATTAATGAAGTATATTCCCTACCCTGAAAATGAGTGGGATTGGATGCATGTGCTTGGCACCATCGACCTATTGTTTATGGACAGAAAAGAGGATTACAAGCAAGAAGCAAGGATAGCATGTGAGTCACTTAAAGCCACCACATCATCCTAACTACTACCAAAGGGTGAGACCCCACCTTCAATGCTATTTTGCATGATAGCCAAAAGCCCTAGTAGATGACAAACTCCTACCCCTTTCCATATTCCTTCTAATAGACTTGAGCTCCCAGGGATTCTTGAGTGCTTGATGAGGAAGCTAGGCAGTAACCTAGCTGTCAGTCTCAAGAATCTCAAGCCACTCCAAGACTCCAAGTCATGGAGAGCCGATGTTTTTAGAGTCAAAAGAGGAGTCTTTAGAACTGAATGTGATCATACTTGGTTGGATCACTTAGATGTGATGAACTATGATCGAGTAGGGCTAGTCAAGCCTAGTGACCACCACCCAAGGAAGACTCCCTCCTCTAGCAAGGGTTATGAGTTTAACTCAAAATTGTAAGTAAGCTCTGAGAGCGATCCAGAGATACATAGACCACCTAAATCCAAATGCATCAAGGGGGACTTGCAGGTCCATCTAAGGCACAGAAGGTTGAAGGAGGAAATGAGAGGACAACCAAAGCGGTCAGAGGCTAAACAACAAAGGAAGCCCTTGCGAGAGTACATAGACATGTTTGCCTAGTCCTTAGCTGGACTAAAAGGAGTCGATTTGAGAGTCGTAATGCATAACATTCCAATGACCTTGGACATGACACCAATAAAACAACAACCTTACCTGATGAATCCGAAGCATACTCACGTTGTTAAGGAAGAGATTGATAAACTATTAAAGGCCAAATTCATCTATGAGATTGAGCACAGAGACTAGGTATCACCCATCGTGATTTTCCTGAAGAAAAATGGAAAAATCTGAGTGTGCATAAGTTACAAAAAATTCATTGTCACAATTAGGAGAGACAATTATACATTTCCCTACATGGAGCATGTGCACCTTGATGCGTCAAAGTTTTCCATGGGAGCTATTTTGTGCCACCCTAGTGAACACAATCTTGACTATTTGGTGAGCTTTACTAGCAAACAACTCATGGATATGGAGATGAACTACTTCACGACAGAGGGAAGGATTGGCCATGGTATTTGCTGTAAAGAAGTTTTAGCATTATCTTTTGGCTACATCTTTCACCTTCTTCATAGACAATTAAGCTTTGCTTTATCTCATAAACAAATCCTACACCACATGACACAACTAGATGGCTGCTTCTACTTTTAGAGTTTGACTTCTCTGTGGTAGTATGCAAGGGAAAGCAACATTACATGACCAATCACATGTCCCGCACACCCATAGGAGAAGCTATTGGGCATGTGATTGTAGACGACCTACCCGATGCACACCTATTTAGCATGTCCAGCAAAAAAAGACTTATTCAATTCAGACTTAACACCGCATTGGGAAGATGACATAGTCCAAATCTTAGAGCACGAATTGCCTGAAAGGCTTATCAACAAAAAGGCTAGGCTAAAGCGCCTCATCCTTAAGATTCATCCCTATCAATTAATTGCTAGTTGGCTCTATAGGTTGGGATAGGATGGCTTTACATGTGTGAGCACAAAAGGCATGATATATTAACAAAAGCACATATTGGAATTGCTGCAGCGAAGATACCATAGCCAACAAGGTACTACAATATCAAATGTGGTGGCCCACTCTATTTTGTGATGTTGCCAAATTTATGTACGTCGTCATAACAGCCACCACAAACTATCTCACAAAATGGACCGAAGTTTGAGCCACCAAGAAGAACAATATTAGGACTACGACTAAGTTGTTCCTTTTTTGGGAGTAGGTGATCTCATGATTCGACTGCCCCATCAAGATACTTTTAGCGACCAAGGCATGCACTTCATTAATGAAGTAATTTCTCATTTGCTATCAACATTCTTGATCATCCATAGGAAGTCATCACCTTACTATCCTCAAGCCAATGGTCACGTGGCGGAATCCATGAAAAAAATCCTAGTGAATGTCCTTACCAAAGTGGTCTCTACCTCTCACAACAACTGGGATAATAAGCTCATGGCAACATTATGGGCTATAGGATAGCCTACAAGACGGCAATGGGGAAAACACACTTCAAGATGACCTACAAGACCAAAGCAATCCTGCCAATAGAGTTTTTTGTTCCAAGCTTGAGAGTGGCAATACAAGAGAGATGGGATAGAAAGGAGGGTTGGACAAGACACCCAATAGAGCTAGAATGTCTTTCTGAGACCCGACTCTTAGCTACCAATGTGCTAATATATAAAAAATCACATCACAAGAGTTGGTTTGATAAGCATGTCAAATAGCGTGACTTCGAGCAAGGTGACCTTGTGTTGCTATATTACTTGGTAAAGCTTGCCATAAGCAGAAAATGAAGTTAAGAGGATTAGGGTCCTTCAAGGTCGGCAACATTAGTTGAACCAGTGATGTCAAGCTTGAGACCTTAGAGAGCAAGGACATAGGCTTCTTCAATGGCAGTCACCTCAAGAAGTACTACCCTCCAACCCACCTATTGCATGAGCCACCAATGCTACAACCACCTATCAATGTCAGAGTAGCCGCCATCATAGAGATTGAGGATATGGATGAGGAAGTAATGGAACCTACTTACTTGTGCATCACAGTCACTACTCAAAAAACGTACACCTATGATGTGCTTATTGATGAGTGAGTTGACTTCAACATCCTTAGCCATGAGCATTGGACTCTCATTGGTTAGCCCCAATTGCAACCCACAACTGCTAAGCTCAACCCGTTCATGGGTACCTAAACGATAATCATGACCACCTAAAAGCCAACCTACATGGACCCATAATTCCTGAACATCATGCCCTAAGCCTAGGAGACAAAGGCAATGGCATAGAACCAAATGAATGACCAAGCCCCGATGGGTTCCTAAAGCCCTCTTGTGCACTTAAGGCTATTATGAAGGTAACAATTGGCTTTGGCTGCCTAAGATCATGAGTGACATGTGCCCCCTTAGCCACCAACTCCTAAACCAACTCCAAAACCTTCTAAGCCACCTAGAACTAAGAAGGTACCTGAACTAAAGGCCACCAAACCCATGGAGTCTCAACTACTCTATCAAATAAAATTGCAGCCCGCTACCCCTCAACCAATGCAACTTGACACCCTAAGTGTTCCTATTGTCCCACCAGCAAGAAGCAATGAAATCTTGAAGCCTTCAAATAAGCCCCTCACATAAATCACTGATGAGTGCTCTAGTGACCAATCCATGCACTAGGCATCATTCACAGAGTTATCTAGCCCAGTCAAACCCCAAACTCCTATAGTCTTAGATCCTCTTATGAGTGTCGATCTATTCTCACTTTAACCTTGTATTTAGCCAAAAATACGAGGGATGAATTGATCACTTTCATTAGAAGATTGGATGCCACCTTCACTACGCTTACCAAAAGCTATGAGTGGTTAGACTTAGGTCTCCTATAAGAGCCTTTGGCAACTAATGTATGCATGCTACCATGCACTTGGGAAGAATCTGAATTCATGTTCATTAAAGTCCCCATGGTAGCCAATGAACTAATTTCTAGTGAGATTTCTCACAAGCAAACTTGTAAACAAAGGCTAATCACCTCCTAAAACAAGAGCAAAGTCTCTGCCACAAGCCAAGAGCTAGAAGAGCTTAAAAAGTTGGTTGTCACTAACTCTTCCTTTCTATATAAATGGTATGCTTTCTGTCTCTAATGGGAACAAGACGGATGTCCAATTATGACCAATTCCAAGCAAAGACATGCCATCAAAACCTTTGAGTATGACCCTACTTATGTAGCTCCTACCTCCTTTAGAATATTGGCCATCACTCGCAATCGACCCTTACAAGATCATGACATGGCTCTCCCTTATTTAGATTGCATCCTTACCGAGGAAGAGCTACACATCGCCAACAAGATCAACTCTCTTGTGACTTCTTAACTAATGTCGTGATGACCTACATTACCCACATAGGCATTCAACCTCACGACATGGACCGGCATATCTATTTTGGAATATAACCTATACTTTTACGCTTGGCTCATACAAAAGTGAACCATTGCACCATGCACTTAATGCCCTTAACCCTTCAACCTCTAGTCCTAGGAAGGATTCACATCATTTCTAGGGGGGTGGGGGTAAGGTGGAAAAGAGGACATGTCTTAAAATATCA
This sequence comes from Lygodium microphyllum, assembly GCF_053477565.2. NCBI lineage: Eukaryota > Viridiplantae > Streptophyta > Polypodiopsida > Schizaeales > Lygodiaceae > Lygodium > Lygodium microphyllum. The sequence continues at coordinate 158,712,260 of NC_141135.1, read as the reverse complement.
ACAATATTTTAAAAGCTAAAAAGACGAATGAAGGTCTTAAGGAAAATTTCACAAATGTTAGTTGGAATGTGTGGACTAGAAGCAAAACTTTTCATTCTATACTTAAGCATTTCACCTTTGCATAGCTCGCAGTCATTATCTACTTATCTTGTCACAAAGAGTTGTCTCAAGAAAGCTAATGATGAGCTGTAATGTCATGACAAGAATCTGACGACATGGTAGGTCAAGACAAAGGCAACAAGCTTCTATTCATAGAACAAGAGCAAGCAAAGTATGGCCTAATGGCTGAAATAAGGGCATTCAACCAATTCAAGTTCAAGAACATCATGAACTTGGAAGATGTGGTCATGGAAGAATAGGCTATGAAGCGGATTGTTGACTAATGCAACTTGAGCAAGTACATAGAGAAGGTCAGAAAAGTTGTGGATTACAGCAAGTGCACATATTCCTATGAACCTTTGATTTTGACAAGAACCATGACACTATAATAGTGAGGCAAGGAGAAGAAACCTGTAGGGTTGAAGTTGAACTGAACCCCGAGAACTGGTGGAGAGAGCACTAGGCCTAGTCAACAAAATTGAGAGGCGGCCTAAAAGGGATATCTACAGCATGTTGGGAATGGACAAGGCCCTAATCTACACCAATGATGGAGTCAATCTAGCCGACATCCTAGACAACCAAGTCATGCTATAGGCGAAGACAATCCACACTCTATTCTCCAGTCAAAGGTACAATGCTTTAATGAGCCATATTAGAGTGTCATTGCTAGAGAGCCTTGGATGAAGTGAATTGGAACAACTTTGTACATAAGACCATTGAAGCTTCAACAAAGGCACTAGCCACAAATGTGAGACCAACAGGCAGGGAGTCCTCAGCTTCCACAATAGGAAAAGCATGGAAGAAACCATGGGGTAAGGCCTCCAGCATAGGATTTGGAGATGTGCTCACCACTATCATTCAAGAGGCCATAGGAGACCTACAAAAGCCTAAAATAAAGGAAGAGACTCTAGAGCACTTCCTACCCATGAATCACCAACCCATTCACCACTCCAAGTACAATAGATCCTAGTCTCCTTCTCCACAGGAAACTTAGGAGACGAGGAAGCAACAAGGGTGCAAAGAGAAGAATCCAAGCAAGCTGCAAGGAAGAGGAAGTAGTTATTAGAAGAGTCAAAGAAGCAAGAGGAAGAGGACAAGTGGCTAAAAAAGATTGAAGAAGAATCACGAAAAGCAGAGGAGAAAAGAAAGAGGATGCAACCAGAGGAGGAGGAGGAGAGGTTGAAAAAACAAGATGATGAGTAGCTGGCCTTGGCCATGAGGCTGTCAATTGAGGAGGCCTCCCGCCCTTGAGAGCTAGCAAAGAGGAGTCCAAGAGAGGAACTAGGATCAAGCACTGCTACAAAAGAGAAGGCTCAAGAATCCATCATGTTGGGCAAGGGAAAGGCCTCGCTACATCCACCATCTCCAACATTGATTGTCACACCTGCTACCACTCAAGAGACCTCACAAGTCCAAGTGGAGAAAAGCAGTGTGGTGGCATGGGAGTAGTACTTACTAAGCTCAAAGTAGTTAGGCCTAGCTCCCAATGGTGGAGATCTTGTATTAGGGACAAAGAGGTAGCTGCACGGGGAGGCTCAATCAAGGAAGGACCTCAAGAAACCCAAGGTGGACACATCAATGACATCCATGCTGCTAGCCTTGCTACCAACAGCTTAGTATGATGAATATGTACATGAGCTCCAAGGATAGTTGGAGAAGATGAAAGGGGAAAGAAAGGCCACCATTTTAGTGCTAGAGATCGAAAAAGAGGCGCTCCTTGTTTCCTATCAACTCGAAAAGACTAAATAGGTGACTATAAATCAGAGGCAGCTGAAAAACTTGAAGAAAGAATTAGAAGCGCAGAAGGAGGTGGAGCTAAGAAAAGGAGAAGAAGGCACATAGGAACTCCAATTAGGGCTTGTTGAGAAGCTCCTGTTGGAGAAGACAAAGTATGAAACCAGCTTGGGGATAGATTTCTCAAGCCTCATGGAGGGACAAAAGGACATGGAAGAGGTCCTTGAACAACTAAAGATGACTATGGATGAGCTCACAAAAGAGTTGAAAAAAGTAAAGACTCAAGCCCATGCACAATATCACAAAGAGAGGAGCCAAAAAGAACTACTACTCAAGGAGTTGCGGGAGGTTAAGGCCCAAAAAGATAAGGAGTTGACCAAAAAGATGCTAGAGGCAGAGAACCAACTTCTCAAGGCTCTCCAAGAGTAGGAAAGACTACAAAAAGAGTTGGCCCACCATAAATAAGACAAATGAAAAATGATTGGCACATGGAAAGAATAAGAACAAGTAATGGCAGCACTATCAAGAGAGCTAGACGACAGTCAAGGAAGGATGGAGGAGAAGGCTAGATCCTAGGAAGAGAAAAATATTGGAAGGATCAAAGACGTGGTCGAATGCCTCATGCTAGCAGAAAGTGAAAGGATCATGATAGAGATAAGGGCCAAGGCAGCGAAGGCAGGGCTAGAAGTCCAACAATAGGCCTTCCTAAACATGGTGCTTCATGTGACTCAAGAAGGAGATGAGGAAAACATAAAAGGCCTAAAGAAGAAGCTAGAAATCACACAAAGAGCCATAAAGTATGGGCTCCAAGAACACACCCCCAGAACTACCAAGCCTAGAACAACAAAGGTGAATTCTACTCCAAGCAGGGCTCTTTAGAGAAAACTTGGAGCAGCTGGGAGTTGGATGCCAAGAATAGCAAGAACAGTCAACTGTGACCACCCAAGTGGAACCATCGAACTAAGAATGGCCTAGATTTGGAGCCGTTGGATGACCTAAAAAATCAATTTGTTGAACATGCCCACCCTTGCCTCCATCAATAGAAGCAAAAGGCCAAGAAGAAGATCCAACCACACTATAGAAAGAATCATCAAGGCTAAAAGAAAATACAAAGAGCTGGATAACTTCACGAGGAGAAAATTTAATATTAGGGCACAAGATATGCATGGGGTCCAGATGCTACAAACTGAGAAACAACTTCCAATCAATTGGTCACTCGAATTAAACCATTGGGACAATGGGAGAAGGAGGGCACACCATTTGAATTTAACTTCTTCTACCTTGTTGCCCTACATTGAGTGCTACCCCCTCTAGTGGTTGAAGGAGCCATCGAGGTCACGAAAGAAGAGGCTGGGAAAGTGGTGGTTGGATAAGAGGGAAAGAAAATCCACACTATGGAGAAGAGACCCTACTCGGTAGTACTAAGAGGATAAGGTCAGAAAAGAGCCCAGAAATGTCAAAGGCTATGAAGCCCAACCTAAATGGTGCCAAAGAAACTGGGACAATAATTTTGAGCCATGGATGGCATTTTGCAACATGCTACCATATGAAAGGGATGAACCCACCTACATGGCTTACCCAAGGCACCATGGTGTGGATTTTGACCAAGGGAAGTATGGCATGTATGATTTCCCTTTGATCTATAATGTCAGCGTCTCCAGCCCTAAAGAGTGCCTTATTTTTGGAGCTCAAGGCCTTCAGTCCTCCATCGCTCATTTCCTAGATGAGTTCATAGCATGCCTTGACCATGCCTTCCTTACCACCTGTAATTACCTTCGCCTCTTGCGAGTCCTGTTAAAACAGAAATCGATACCACAAGAAGAGTCCATGCTACTACTCTCTTGCTAGTATTTTGCATCAGTCTTTAGAACACATGAGTGATAGTAGGTTCTTGAAATGTAACCATCCCTTCCTCTCTACTACCCCACTCAATGTAAGGATTAATCAAAAGGGCTACATGCTAAGCCCTGTATTCCCTAGTAGATCCCTTAGGCCCCCATGTGAAGCTCCTAAAGAGCATGAGGATGACATCTAGCTTGTCTCCTCCTACTTTTACTAAAAAGAAAAAGAAAAGAATGGAAAAGGAAAAAGAAAAAAAAGAAGAAGAAAACGGGATAGAATGAATGAAGTCTACTATAACATTGGAGTGCCATGACCACTACACCTAGGGGTTCTTAAGTTAGGTGTGTTCCATGGCCTCAATAGTAGTCGACCAACATCATACCTAACCCCTAGCCCTTTTGTTCCCCCACTCCACACTTAGGGCTCATCAAGGGTAGGATATACACCTAGGGAGGTCACACTCACCTATGGCTAGACCTATCTCCCTAAGCTACACCCACCAAGGAGCCCCAAAATATTTGTAAAAGAGCACCAATCTCCCTCCTCCTATGCAATTTGTAAAGAGTAGATGGGCAAAGCCACAATGTAAATAGAAGGGAATAGGGAAAGAGGATCTAGGCTAAAATGGCCAGTCATGTAAAAAAAAGGGGTGTGTGCCCAAAAGGGATTAGGGCATGTATAAAAGCCAAAAAGTGAATATAGAAGCTCATTCTTGTGTGTGGCCATAGCTAGCTCTCCTTCTCTTCTTTTTTTTCTTGCTTGCTTAAACTTGTGCTTGAGAGAGGGATGTGAGGGAGTAAGTGTGTGAGGGTGAGGGACCATGGTGAAGAAGCTCTCCATCTTCTTCTTCTTCTCTTGTCTTGCGTGAGTGGCAATGGAGCATGGAGCTTGGAGGCTGAGGATCGAGCTTACTTGAGCTTGCATTTGGATCATGGAGCTATTGGAGTGCTTAAGGGAGGAGGCAAATTGATTGAGCATGGAGGTAAGATCACTACACTCGTAGGTGTGAGATGCATATGGCTATGTGAGAGGTAGCCATTGCTCTTGGCTTGAAACGCTTGAAACAATAAGCAGTCCATGGGTCTTGGCGATTGAGCATGAGCTCCCCTCCCCACACACACACACACACATGAGCACCTATACCTTTTTTCCAAAATAACCTCGGTAAAAAATAATAATAATAGTAAGAAATGGCATCAAACACTACTGAAAAATGGTGATAAGAGAAAACACAAAGAGAGATAGGCACCTCTATTTTACTCAAATTCTAGAGCTATAAGGAGAAGAAAATTGAGAGGTAAGAAAAACACTCAAAACCCTAATTATTCTCACCAAAGAGCTTCAATGGAGACAAAAATCTACCAAAATGGAGAAGTTGGTGCTGAACTTTCAGGTCAAACTGATTTCATGAGGGATAAAAAATCACTAAAAAAGGGGGGGAATGTAAGGTGAGAAACTCAAATTTTGTGTCATATTCATTCATCCATTTTTTAAATCCTCCACTACCTCTTTTTTAAATTAAAAAACCCAAGATTTGGAGAGAGAACATTCATCTACCATGGATGTCAATTTTTATCATTTCTATTGGATAACCCAAAATGCCCTTATCTTAAACTATATTCTTTTTAAGGATCCATTTTTAAGTTTAATTTTTTTCTCATTGTTAATTTAGTGTTATTTTACAATGAAATAACTTTTGAGTGAAAATATAACTTAAAGTTAAACATATTTTACATTATCTTTATAAGTTTGTCATCATTAGGATAAATAAACATAAACAAGCTTCTAGCATTTGTAATTGCCCTCCAACCACAATCTTAATGAGAGCTTTATAACTAATAACACAAAGCAAATTTATACAACTTATTTATGATAGTTTATGAAATTAACTATCTTGATATATTTTGATCAAAAACTTATCACAACTTGTTTATACTTCATTTACATAAGTAGATTAGAAGGTATAAGAGGCTTTTTCTATAGCAGTTCAATCAATTTTTTTGCACATCTATAAAATATAATAAAATTTAGAGTACTTAAAAAAAATAAATGTTCAAATGATCCATGAGCCTTGGATTATTAAATCTTAGTATTCTCATGGATTCCTTTTAAATAATTGATTAAAAATATGACTTATCAATATAGTCTATGACAATCAAGCTCCAATTAGATCTGAAAACAATCATAGAAAAATTACTTAGTATAATAAAATCTTTTATAACTAGATAAAATAGAAACTACTTACTTTTAATGGAATGGAAACAAGCTCTAAAGTATCAAAATCAATTAGATTCACAAATCTATTTATTTCAAGCTTACTTAGCCTCATGTAATGGCAGATTGAAGGAAAAAAAAACTCACTGTTTTGTTGTATATTCAAAGGTAGCTTGTGCATCATACACCAAGTAAAATAATATGATAGAGAGCATATAAGAAGAAAATATTACTTAAAAATATCATTATTAATAATAAATAAATTTGGGCATGTTATATCTCAATCTAGCAAGAAGAATAGAGCCATTTATTTCTATCACTGTATCCTTGAGGATCTGAGCACATTCTAAGTCCAAAGCAACAACATCATTTCTTTTTTCTATGTCACTAAGCAAGAAGTAATACACATTGAAACTTGCGAGATTAACCCTATCAAGCATGCCAAAGAGCTCATTCTCTAATGCTTTTAGTTGCTCTACTTCTTTTTCTTACGCTTTCTTTCTCTTGTGCTCCCTCCATTTCTTTGCTTATTCTTCTATAGGCTTTTTGACTTTCTCATGTAGTCTTATATCTCTCTCATGTGTGATATCCTCCACTTTAGGACCTATGTTTGTATTTTTCTTTGTGTAAGTTACTCATGAATATATGTGTGCACCGTGTCGGTTCAAAATTAAGTATTTTTAAAATATCATTTTTATACATTTTTTACATACAGAAGGGTGTAATATAAAGGGGTTATTTAAAATGAATAGAAAAAGGTTATGCTTTATTCAAGAAAAATTCACAGATAAAGATATTTATAAGTAGTCCTTGAATGCACATGATGTAGAGGATATATATATATATAGTAACTTTCCCGAGCCTTTTTCTTCCTATATGGTGTCACATTATAATATTGATTGTTTTTCCATTTGTAAGAGGAATTGTCTCTAAAACCTTCGAGAATCTAAAACTTAGCTTTCTTAAGATAATCATGTCCTTATCCATAAGTTTCAACCTATGCACATGGATAGCACAGATATATGTATCCTGAAAAAACTCAATCAAGAAGTCCTATGTAGCCTCCTAGATGCAATTGAGCACGAGACAAGACACTGCCTTCAAGGATTGAGACTTGCTATGACATTTTTATTGGATTTGGGAAGTTGCTAGATTTGAAGTGAACATTAGAAGGGGTAAAATGAGTTGTTACTTGAAAGATTGGATTGAAATATTGGAGTTTATCTTAGCTTAAGAAAAATAACATTGAAATGATTAATCCTTTTAAAAATTAAAAAATGATTCTCTTTTTGGATTAAAAAATATCATTTTTGATACAAGTTCCAAGAACAATAGCTCTATTATTAAACTTTTTTTAAAATTCTTTTAAGAGTAGGATCTCGCATAAGCTTTCCATTTTTAGACACAATCTTCTCATATCTCCATCAAAGTTGAGTGAAGTCATTTTGTGTCCCATTGCAACAAAAAGAACAACATTCATCACTTAGTGCTTCACACTATCAACAAATCAAATCTTTTAAGTCATATTTCAACTCAATTCCTATTTAGATGTCTTGTGAAACATGTTTTTTTTTGTCAATGAGTTGTGTTTACATGAGTCATTTTCATGTTTCATACAAAGTTTAAACAATAAATTTTTTAAAATATTGTCATATAAAATGTGAGCTTCATTGTGTGCTTTTTTAAGATTTTTCTCCTCTCTGTCTTGTATTTTGTATTTCATATGATAGAGGTTATAATGTCCATCTAACAATGTATTTTTCAGTTTGTTTTTCTTACTTAGTTTTTTATTTGCAACTGTTAGTTTTTGCAAGGTTAGGATGTCAAAAATGAAGCTCTCTTAAAGGAATGGAACAAGAAGAAGTGGAACTTATATGTGATGATAGACTCTTTGATTTTCTTTAGAAGACATGAAGCTCATCAAAGTTTATATATATCAAGGATATGCTAAATATTCCTTTTGATTCGTAAGAGCTCTTAGGAGATCTTGAAGAGAAACTTGAGATGTACATGGAATAGTATGCTAGACATGTATAGTCTTACAGTGGATAATTATGTTCATTTTAATTATGTGATCCAAGCCATTAATGCTCCCAAGTCAACTTTGATTACCAAGTTTACCTTATTAATGAGAAATTTAGAAAGTGTGAAACAATCTACCCTTTTCATAGGGATCAACAACAATGTATTTGGATCCAAAAAGACAAAGAATTTTTGTGTATCTCCAATATATGCAAGATCCTTCTTTAGAGAAAGTGCAAGAGAAAAAGGCGGAAGATAGCATGCATAGATCAATTTCTTGAAGAGAAAGCAGAGATGTTTCAAGAGGGTGTTGAGAACCAACTAGTACAAAGTTTTAATCTTCTTGCATTTAAGAGTGAGAATATCACAAAGATAGAAGAAAATGAGATAGAATTGAGTATAGAAACTGCAGAATGTCCTCTTGGTTATAGCCCTATATTTTCTACCCATCTTATCAACAACAAAAACATGTATTGTACAATGATATTCAATACCTTTTTAATCTTAGAGAAGATTACTACTTAGCTATTTTAGCAACATAGGGCCAGATTGACAAGGATTTTATAAGTTATGAACCATGCCAACTAGTAGCTCTGGATGCTTGGGTGGATGTTAAGGTGGAGAATTTCCAGGATAGCTCCATAGCCTTGCATCATGTATTGATCAAATTGTGGAATATGAAAAAAATAGACTACCTACAGATGAAGAGTTCTTAAAGGCCAGAAAAGACTTAGCATTCAGGGTGTGGGTTATGCATTGAAGCCTCCATTAGAGGAGAAGCCAAAGAACTCAATAAATCTTTACAATGAAATCCTTCTTGAAGATGATTAAAATCCAAAGGTATGAAAGATATTTCCAAGATCTTTGTAAGCTTAATGCTAGATTTTTGTTGTGCTTAATGGATATAAGATTTTCATCTATTGATAAAGATAATTTTTTTGGTTCTTATGTAGATTGAAAGTGAATACCTTGATAACTTTCTTGGAAGATCCAAGGGCTCTAGATCACTGAAGCTTGGGAAAAGTCAAGGCCTTGGCTACTATACTAGAAGCTTGAATAATCAAACTATTACAAATTATCATAGTAGATTCTCAAGCTCTCCAAGCTTACCAATGATGATTTTAAAAGTTATTTTTAAAGTCATTGGATCTAAAGTTTGCAACAAAGGAGTGGAGAATATAATTTTGGTGGAGAAGAAAGAAATCATAAGAGTTTTTGACTATATGCCTAGTTACATTGGGTCTAGAGTTAGATACTTGGAGTTCTTAGCTCTTATTTACTCTGCTATATAGGAGATGCAAAAGATTTGAAGCTCCTCCCATGCTTAAAAAGAAAGAGTTGTTTTAATGCAGAGGTCTCATTAAGTGGGATGAAACCAAAGATTACTTTGCAACAAAATCAAGCTCAAGGATCCTAAATAGTCAATGATTTCTTGAAACCTATCTTTTGCCTTGTCTTCATTTAGTTTATAACCATTTTGAAATTCTTTACTTTGCATAAGAGTTTAGATGTCTCTCTTTTCTTTTGTGGATAACCTTTTGTATGATGTATCACATGATATGGGTGTGTCTTTAGGCTTAAATTTATGTCAAATTTTTTTGTAGAACCATTGAAAAACCTCTAACAACTATTCCTTCTCCATGTCTTGTGTGCCTGAAGTATCTTGTTCTTATCTAATAATGTGATTTTTCCATGCCTTGGGTGGTTGATTAGACAAATACAATTCCATACTGTTTGATGAAATACAGAGTACGGTTGTAGAAAATATACTACATAATTAAAAAATAAAGAGAGTTAGTTAAAAATCTTATATGAGTTAGATAATGAAAAAATATAACAATGATAACTTCTTATCATATAGTGAGTGAAGTGTTGATTACCCCAAGCTTCTATCATTGCCTTTTTGAATAGGTTCAATTAGTCTTTGAAGTTTGATGTTTCCAACTTGTGTGAATATGTACCTACTATTTATGACATTTTAGTGGCACTCCCAATGGGAGTTTCTTCACCCACCATGAAGTGTCTCCTCAATGGTCAATCTTTTATGCTTCATATACATGCAAAGTGTTATCCAACATCAAAACTGCTAGAAACAAAGAAGGATATTGCACAATGGTGTGCAAGCATACATTTTTTCCGAGGGATGATGTGTTAGAAAGGCACAAAGCAGAAAATGCATTCAGCAAGGTACTTTACAAGCCTATGGCTAGGTCAAAGAAGCCTCTTTGGATAGTATTGATCTAGTCAACACTATTGCTATGTACTGTTGTTACATTCTTGAGACCTTTATTGTCAAGTTTGGCTAGAATGGCTTGGGTCATGGGAGGACTCGTCATTGTGGTCTTATTGATTCATGTTTGTATCTTTGTTAGTCAATTTGAGAGGTCTAAACTTGCCAAAGTGGTTCCTCGCAGTACTATGAGACTGTACAATGGAAAATGGAAAGTGAACTTGGAGAGGAGGAGGAGGAGGAGACAAAGAGAATGCATGAGAAAGAGAATGGCTGAAGGTACAAGGCTACAACAATCAACCCTAAAATGTAGCTCTACGTGTCAATGTGGGTGCTAGACGGTAGCAAGGGATGAGAGAATGAGGAAGGCTTGCTAATCACAATGGATCAATGATGGATAATGAAAGTGGGAGGGCAGGCTTGTAAAATATTACACGGCGCAGCGAACAGAATCTGAGAAAGAGATAGAGAGTACACAACAGATAAGAGGAGAATCAGTAAAATTCTTTAACTCCAAACAACTGATACAAAGATGGCTCTGTCCACCCGTGCGCTTCCACAGTGTGAAGCTTAGATGGCGATCTAGACAGAAGATAGGTGAAGAGCTTAAGGCTAGCTGGAACAACAACTCTGACTGGGTGAAAGATGAGTGTGAGATGGCTGCGAAGGGGTTTAGCTTTTATAGCCCGCGAAGGTCGTTAGGTCGGCCTGCTGACCGACCTACCATATGAGCCTCCACTAGTCGGCCAGGGAATATTCCAGGGAATATTCCCTTTACCATCGGGCCGGGGGCGCTGCCCCCGGACCCCCCAGCCAGGGGCCGCTTCCGCGGCCCCCGGACCCCACAATAGGGGCCCCTTTTAACTCCCTTACCACGCAACTCAATGCAATGTGCCTCGAGTTGCTACCAGCTTAACCACTCCGTCTAACCCAAAGATTAGACCCACAACAGTCACCTTTTTGCCATCCGGTCACATAGACCTCATCTGATATACAAGTCAGGACTCAACCAATGTCCGGGCTCACATTTGGCTTCTCCTCATAATGGGGGCCTTACAACTTTGAGCACCATGGATCATTGGTAGCACCTAATGAGGGTGGGGCATTGATCATATCTAACACCCCCCCTCAATGTCCACCCATAGGTGAACTATCTCCTCGGCCCAATGCCGAGTCTCTGAAGATGAACTTGAAGCAGATCCTTCGTAAGTGCTTTGGTGAAGATATCTGCTCCATTCTCCTCTGTTGGACAGTAGACCAATTCCACTATCCCATCCTCCATCAAATCACGCACATAGTGATACTGGATCTCTATATGTTTGGTGCGTGCATGAAACACTGGATTTTTGGCAATGGCGATGCAACTCTGATTGTCACATCTCAGCACAGTTGGTTCTTCATCCTGCACTCCCATATGCCATAGAACCCTTCTCAACCATACGGCCTCACATGCAGCAAAACAAGCTGCCTTGTACTCTGCTTCGGTAGAAGACAATGCCACTGTTGGTTGCTTCTTACTAATCCAAGAGAAAATTCCTGAACCCAAAGAGAAACAATAACCAGAAACTGACTTCCTGGAATCAATGTCTCCTGCCCAATCTGAGTCACAGTTCCCCACAAGAGAAGTTCCGAAACTGTATGTGATACCATAGTCAAGAGTTTTCTTCAAGTATCTGAGCACCCGCATCCCAGCCTTCCAATGACTCTCATGAGGTTTGTTTGAGAACCTGCTCAAAACACCAACAGCAAAACTGATATCTGGTCTGGTGTTACACAAGTAGATTAGACTGCCGACCAACCTCCTATACCTCCCAATGTCTGCTAGTGCTGATGTATCCTCAACGGATAACTTTACATTCACCTCCATAGGTGTAGCTATCTCCTTGCACTCGGTCATGCCAAATGCCTTCAAGATCTCCCATGCATACTTCTTCTGAGAGATGAAGATCTTTCCTGGCTCTTGCCAGAATTCAATCCCCAAACAATAGTGCAGCAAGCCCAAGTCTGTCATTTCAAACTCAAAACTCAAAGCCTTTCGAGTTTGGTTGATCATATCTTCATAGTCACCTGTAATAAGAAGGTCGTCCACATATAGGACAATCACTACAGACTTTTTACCATCCCTGTAAACATACAAGTTAGCATCTGAGGCACATCTTTTGAAGTTTAGGTTTAAAAAGAACCTATCTATCCGCTGGTACCATGCTCTGGGGGCTTGTTTCAGCCCATACAATGCCTTCTTCAGTTTACACACTTTGTTCTCAGAATGGGGGGCCTCAAACCCTGGTGGCTGAGCCACGTACACCTCCTCCTTGAGGTCACCATTTAAGAACGCTGACTTAACATCCATTTGGTACACTGGCCACTTCTTGTGGGCAGCCACTGCAAGTACCGTGCGAATAGTGGTCATTCTGGCAGTTGGGGCAAATGACTCTTGAAAATCAAACCCTTCAACTTGTGAAAATCCTTGGGCAACCAGTCTAGCTTTGTACTTTTCTAAGGTACCATCAGCCTTGTACTTTACCTTCCAGATCCACTTGGTGCCAATAATCTTCCGCTTTGCTGGCCGATCCACTAGCTCCCAAGTGTCATTCTTCATTATGCTGTCATACTCCGCCTGCATAGCAGCCTTCCATGATGGATCTGCAAGTGCTTCTTCTAAGTCAGTTGGCTCCTTTACTTCTCTCATAATCTCAACCATCAAGGCCATGTTGACTATGTGAGCAGAAGCCCTCCTTTGCTCCTCTATTCTCTGAGACCTCCTTGGTCCGTCTGCCTTCTCCTCAACAGATGCAGGCCTAGGATTATTGTGGTCATAGAGCTGCTTCACCCAGCGCGGCAATGGCTTTTCCGGTGGGGTGATGTCAGGTTGGTGAACTTTTTCCTCATCATCTGAAGATGATGCTTCCTCCTCCTTAAGGATAGGGATAGCTCTCGGGACAGGTTCATAGTGGACTACTTCTTCGCTTGATGATAAAGTGGAAGACCTTGCCTTCTCCTCCTCCACTGTATGCGGCTCCTCCTTGAACACCACATCACGGCTCGCGATGATCTTCTTTGCCTCTTGGTCATATAACTTGTAAGCCTTCTGCTCATCACTATAACCCAAGAAGATACATTTTCTGCTTTTTGGTTGTAACTTGTTTCTCTTCTCATCTGGAACATGTGCATAACATTCACATCCAAAAATTCTGAAATGTGAAACAGATGGTTTCTTACCAGTGTAAGCCTCATGAGGTGTTTTTCCCTTGAGAGCCTTTGTGTAGCTCCGATTTAGAATGTAGACTGCAGTATTAACAGCTTCAGCCCAAAAATGGTTAGGCAATCCCTTGCCCTTTAGCATGCATCTTGCAATCTCCACAATGGTACGATTCCTGCGTTCCACAACACCATTCTGCTGAGGTGTGTGAGGCGTCGTCAATTGACGCTTGATCCCTTTGCTCTTGCAAAAGCCTTCAAACTCCTTTGAGTTGAACTCACCACCACCATTTGTTCTAAATTTCTTCACACTTTTCCCTGTTTCATTCTCAACAAGTATTAGCCATTCTTTAAACTTACCAAAAGCTTGAGCCTTATCACGAAGGAAGTACACCCACATCTTCCTACTGTAGTCATCGACAATCAACATAAAATAAGAAGATCCCCCCAAGGCCTGTGTAGGCATCTTACCACACAAGTCAGCATGCACCAACTCTAGAGGAGCATGTGCTCTATTCTTGCTTTCTTGTGGAAATGCCTTTCTCTGTTGCTTGCCCATCATACAAGCTTCACATGGTTCCTTCAATTCAGTTATTGTAGGTAGGTGAGCAACCATACCTTGCTTTTGCATCTCCTTCAATACTGCAAATCCGATGTGTCCAAACCTTTCATGCCAAAGCTTACTTGTGCCCACTCCAGCGGTGGCTGTAAGAGCACTTAGCTCATACAGGTTGTTCCTTCTTTCTCCTTTGCCAACAATTGTGCCAGCACTATCAATAATTTCTGCACCTGTCTTCTTGAACCTCACTTCATGACCAAGATCAGTTATGGCAGCAACTGATAAGAGATTTCTCCTGATTTCGGGAACATACAACACATTTGAAAGCTTTTTGACTTCACCATTTGCAGCAACAAAAGAAATAGTACCTGTGCCCGCAGCAGGGCATTTAGCATCATTTCCAACCGTCACAGTGATGGATTCTTGTAGAGGCTGCATAGAACTGTATAGACCTTTCTTGTTGGTCATGTGACGGGAGGCCCCACTATCCAACACCCAAGAGTCAGTGGTAGATTCTTCTTGCGCCGAGGAGCACACTTCCTCAATGGTCGCCATGAATAATTCCAACTCTGCTTCAGCCGTATTGGCTGTCTCTTTCCCTTTAGTTTTAAGGGTACCATTCTTTTCATCTGCCTTCTTGACACGACAATCTGCAATTGCATGTCCTTTCTTCTTACAGTAGAAGCACTCTCCTTGAAACTTCTTCTTGCCGCCCTTTTTCTTTTTGTCACCATCATTTTTGGTGGAGGAAACACCTTTGCCTTTTGCATTGGCAGAGAATGCAGCATCTCCATTGTTGCTTCCTTCTCGGGCTTTCAGCCTCAACTCCTCCTCCATTAATAATGCACAAAACTCCTCAAAAGTCAAAGCTTGAGGTCTCACCTGAGTATTAAGGGCAGTTACTAGTCCATCAAACTTTTGTGGACAAATCCGAAGACACCTCCGAGCTAGCTCTTCGCTAGTCTTTTGTATCCCAGCGCCAGCCATCTGGTCGCGCAGATTCTTAATCCGAGTGATGAATGCTTCAACCGTCTCTCCTTCAGCAAACTTCTCCGCTGCTAGTTGATTCTCCAAGTTTTGAATCCTTGTTTGGTTTCGTGTTTCATACTGACTCCTTAGTACATTCCAAGCCTTTGACGCTTTGGTTGTATGCTGAATCAGAGTCAAAACACTGTCAGAACAGCTTGTAACTAAGGCACACAATGCATCTGCATTCCTTCGTTTCCAAGCTCGTAGAAGATCTGCATTCGGAGGAATCATCACACTAGGATTTGATGGGTCGGGGGTAGGCTGTGGTTCTGCGTCAGTCCCCAGCACAGTCTCCAGAAGCTCATAAGAATCAAGGATAGTTGTAATTTTGAACTTCCACAAGGTGTAGTTTGTACCATCTAACTTGCCTTCGCTGAAGGTTGGTGGACGAATCCTCAGTGTTTGAATAGCCGGTACAGCAGCACCACCTCCTGCACCGCTTCCTGATGCGCCAGAACTGCTTCCCGGAGTCGACATCGTTTCTCTTTGCTGTTGAAGCCTTTGCCTCTTGCACGCTCTCCGATCTCTAGAGCCCCCTGGGCTCTGATACCATGTAAAATATTACACGGCGCAGCGAACAGAATCTGAGAAAGAGATAGAGAGTACACAACAGATAAGAGGAGAATCAGTAAAATTCTTTAACTCCAAACAACTGATACAAAGATGGCTCTGTCCACCCGTGCGCTTCCACTGTGTGAAGCTTAGATGGCGATCTAGACAGAAGATAGGTGAAGAGCTTAAGGCTAGCTGGAACAACAACTCTGACTGGGTGAAAGATGAGTGTGAGATGGCTGCGAAGGGGTTTAGCTTTTATAGCCCGCGAAGGTCGTTAGGTCGGCCTGCTGACCGACCTACCATATGAGCCTCCACTAGTCGGCCAGGGAATATTCCAGGGAATATTCCCTTTACCATCGGGCCGGGGGCGCTGCCCCCGGACCCCCCAGCCAGGGGCCGCTTCCGCGGCCCCCGGACCCCACAATAGGGGCCCCTTTTAACTCCCTTACCACGCAACTCAATGCAATGTGCCTCGAGTTGCTACCAGCTTAACCACTCCGTCTAACCCAAAGATTAGACCCACAACAGTCACCTTTTTGCCATCCGGTCACATAGACCTCATCTGATATACAAGTCAGGACTCAACCAATGTCCGGGCTCACATTTGGCTTCTCCTCATAATGGGGGCCTTACAACTTTGAGCACCATGGATCATTGGTAGCACCTAATGAGGGTGGGGCATTGATCATATCTAACAAGGCTGCCTATATATATGTGAAAAAGAGGAAAAAACCTAAATGTGCTCAAACCCTTAAAAAATAGCCAAATGTGCACAAAAAGAAATGCACTAATGTGCCCTCTATCTAAAGTGTCTAAAACACATAAAATGACAGAAAAATACAATGTTAGAGCTCCTAATGTGCTCATTTGACTCAAACTAAGGCTAACATGCAGGAGATAACCACACAAGACACACACGATTTCTAATACCCCCTCTCAAATATTGGATGTGGTGGAAGGTCAAAGGAGATGTGGATTTGAGGGTGGTAGGAATAGTGCCAATGCCGATATAGTCTTTCAATGATGAAGAAAGCCATCCAAGGAGCAAGACCCCCTCTCCACATAAACATCTGATCAAATTGAAGTCCACCAAAGGGCAATGGAAACAGAGAGGCCTCGAATGGATCACGCCAAAAAACTCCAGTTGGGGATGGGTGAGCCAAGCCTCTCACCAAACCTATAAGACAATAGTGAGGAACTATTGAAGACGCCATAAGCTGCATAGAAACAATATGAACCAAGGGCTAAGTGGTAGGGGATGGTGGCTTGATGATAAAGAAAAGGGTAGCCGCATAAAAGAAAGGTCCAAAGTAGACTAGAAACATTAGAGAAACTCCTCATGATCTTGGGAAGCCCCCTCTAAAATATAAAGGGATAGGAAATCAATAGCCACATCACTAATATTGTCCCCCTCTAAAAGGGATGGGCAGTACAAGGGAACCAGTAAAGGATATGGTGGGGGATGGGATGGAGCCTCTAGAATAGATTGTGCACATTTGGGAACATGGGCAGTTGTAGAAAGATGCCTTGGAGGGCCCTACACAAAGGAAGGGGAATGGAGCAAAGACAGCCCCCTCTCTGACCAACTTATCACAAAAGTGGCTCCTATAGAAGAATCCCCAACAAAGACTACTGGCTTAGTGAAGGGGCAGTTGTAGAAAGATGCCTTGGAGGGCCCTACACAAAGGAAGGGGAATGGAGCAAAGACAGCCCCCTCTCTGACCAACTTATCACAAAAGTGGCTCCTATAGAAGAATCCCCAACAAAGACTACTGGCTTAGTGAAGAGAACATGGGTTCCAAGTCTAGGAATGCCTTAAACTAAGAGAAGAAGGAAGCCTAAGTTAGGAACATATAGGGTCTAAATAATCTTTCATTATTTACAATAAAGAAAGAGTTTATCTAGTGTTTTCCAAACTTTGGTTGTAGTGTTCTATGCATGTCCATTATTAGTATGATTCTTAGCTGCATTATATAGGGATTTCCATTGATTGTACTTAGTGGTTGAGCACCCATTTCTAGAGTTTATCTTGATAAGTCTTCCATCAAATCGTATGAATATTCTAGCCTTAAATCCACCAACAAATGGCTTTTTTTGGGGACACAATTTTCATCCTTGGACTTTTGAGGATTTGGTTCAATAACAAGATTACCTCTATGCAAACTAATTGTAAATAAAACTTGCTTGATCTTCATAGCATCTTATCTACCTAATAAGGGTTTTAACTTCCAAGCAAACCTTATGTAAAGATGAATAAGCTTTTCAATTATCCTACAAAGTGCATGAAGTATATATATATGAGTATTAGTCAAAGGAGTACCTACAACTTGCTTGAATTGTGGATCTTGGATATGCCTAGAGGAGGCTCTATTCTAGTGACTTGAGCTCAACTGTGTAGCTAAAGACATGAAATATAGGCAAGCATATCTAGAGTTTGCTTCTTTTGACACATTATACATGCACTTAAGTGTCTTCAAGTCGCTAGGGATATGCCATTTGACCTTTAGTTTCCAAATTCCTTAACAAATAGCTCTTCTCTTGCTTGTTGGCTCTTAATCACATCAAATTTTAAAGTTTGATGAAAATTTCAATATACTATATTGAATTCCTCTATGTCTACTTCAAAAGCTCCTAACCATTAGATATTGTGTTCAAATTGCATACTAAATAACATTCAATCACTACAATGATTTGATGAAAGGGCTCTATTGATCAAGGTCATGGAGATCCTTTCAAGTTTAATCACAGACTTGGATACTCGTTGTACCTCTTCTAAAGATAAATTATATAATCAGATTGTCAAATATTGGAGAATATGTAGATCAGGAAAAATTTGTTACATTCATTGAAGAGAACATCTTTCTTCTTGCTCTTGAAGATGGCCTTTGATATGGAAAGGCTCACCCAAAACCTCCATTACTTTACCATAAACTATTTGTCTGACAATCTTTACCATAGGTGGCCTTGGAAATAAATAATTACATAGCTAATATTGTTTTATATTTGATTAGTTAGTTGAAAAATCTATGTATATACATCTCAACTAATATCGATACTGTCCAAAGTCTTTTGCACTAGCTGAAAATTCAAAGAATGATACCTAATGAAATAATCCAAGCATTGTCTCTTTACTTTTTTGAATTTGTTCCTTTTAAAAATATCCTTCGAGACTCATGAGGGAAAAATATGATAATAACATTGGAATGCCTTTGAAGCATCTCTCTCGCTTGCATTTGGTTCAAGAAAACACCTAAACATAGTCAACATCATAGCTCAAATATTATTTTAAGAAAAGCTATGTTCAATTCTTAAGTAAAAAGGTATATCTTGTTGCTTGGATTCTTTTACTATAGCCACCTCCTCCTCATTTGAGATTTTTAATATTCTTGAGAGTGAATCATCAATTTCAAAGGCCTAAAATAGTTTTCTTTCACTATTATACTTTAATGCATTTTTTCTATGAACTAATTTTTATCGATGATCATGTAGTTTTTGCAACAACTCGTCTCTTGTAACGTGCCCACCTATTGGCTATCCAAGCATGTTTTAGCGGTCCATCGAGAAATGAATCTAAGTGTCACTTCCCAGCACTCCCATGGAATGTTTTAGGGTTTGTCGCCTAGGGTTTCCCGAGTCCGCCTCGCAACGGAACGTTCACGGTCGAACCCACTGGGATCAACCTCAAATTTGGGTTCCTAGTTGTCAAGGTCTCTTGACAGCATTCTAGCATCGGGTTTTGAGGATCCTACTTTACGCAGAGATACCC
The DNA here is from genome assembly GCF_053477565.2 of Lygodium microphyllum. NCBI lineage: Eukaryota > Viridiplantae > Streptophyta > Polypodiopsida > Schizaeales > Lygodiaceae > Lygodium > Lygodium microphyllum. The sequence goes on along the minus strand of NC_141135.1, from coordinate 158,693,012 downwards.
AATCCGAAGTAGATCCGTACAGCTCTTGGTTCAAAGAGAATGGGAAACGAGAGGGATGCACCGCTCAACCTCTCTACCCGTAGGGCATAGTCTCATTCTGGTCCCCTAAAATGGTATCAATCGGGTTCTAACTTAACAATACCTAAATTTGAATGGCAATAAATCCTTGTGAGAAGCCTCACATTTCTCTAGGACCACCGTGTAGTAGGACAAACCAGTCCAGATTCCGCCCACCCGCTTCCCTTGATATCTTTAGTTTTCTAATTAGGTCCTACCACATTTATGCACGACATGTAAAATCAACTTCATTAATTAAGCCTTTTAGGAAACATGGTTCGTTCGTGTAATTTAGAGCACAGACACAAAAACAAAATAAGTAGTCCTTTTGACAAACAAGTTCCTTAACTTATCTTCAAGTTAATCTTTGTCGCCTGCCCATACAGGAGAATTATGTATCCCTTCTGTCCAACAAAAGTACCTGGTCCAAATCACATGGCACCAAAATTTCCATCCTTTATCTAGAATAGGATCTTCCAACTTCTGAGATGTTGGGCTCACAGGGATCTCCAACTCCATTCTGGACAGGCAAGGGATGTCCAGAGCTCCACCTGACCCACAAGTGGTCTAGGAGTGAGATGCCATTTCCGCGGTTGGCCTTTTCACCACTCAACCTTCGGCCCATGAATCGAGCAATGCCCTCTCAGGGTAATCCGCGGTGCAATCTTGGAGATGATCCACCCATGCAAATATCCTTCTATAATTAACCAATTAAGAATCAAGCATAATCAAGGCAATCAGGCCTAATATCATCTTCTCGGAAAACATTCATTTATTCCTATGGCAACTTGTCATTACAGATCCCTACCATGCATTTGCCATCAACACAAGCCTTGGAATATTTATCCAAATCACAATGCAACAATCAGATGATTGTAAAAAAAAACATTTAGAGTGTTGTTCAATCAACCAGCAAAAAATCTAATTGTAGTTTTTTCAAACAATACAAGAATAGACGCGATAATAATTCCATCGCATATTCGCTCTCCCCCTTGGGATCAAAGAGCGATTCTATGCAAAATTTACTTATTACTTGTATGCATAATTCTTAATGTCATTCTTTTTACGATTATGCTATTCATAACCCCTGACCGATTGCTCTATCAATGAATAATAAGAAAACATGCACTTTGCAAACTCATCATAGTATGGAGCCTAATGTATCTCATGCAAGAATCAAAGCAAGCATCTATCAATCTAGAAATACATTACTTATGACCAAAACCACAGTTGGATTGACAGTGATGCCTTCGCCCAAAGCTTCGTGCTGGTTGTAGGATTGCCATCTACATGCGACATTCTTCGCTTGGAGACCCTCGTCCGCAAGCAAACTCAAGAGATTAAGAAGGTGGAATAGATTTGAGATGGGAGAGTGTAAGAGATGATAGTTAAGTCAAGGATCGAGATAGAGAGAATTGAGCTACCTCTCTCCTTTGCAGCCTCTCCAGGTAGCTATTCTCTCTCTCTCTCTCTCTCTCTCTCTCTCTCTCTCTCTCTCTCTCTCTCTCTCTCTTTCTGTCCACTCGTCCACTTGTGGGACACGTCTTAGCAGCCCATCGGGAAGAGAGTCTAGAAAGCACTGCCTGGCACTCACAAGGAATGTCACAGGGTTTGCGATCTAGGTCTTCCCGAGTTTACCCCGAGTGGAAGTATCAGGCCGTTCCCACTTAGGACCAACCTGAAGTCAGGGTTTCTTTCCTATCAGAAAAGTCCCTAGAAAGTAGCTAGCATCAAGCTCCAGATGAACCACTTTGCGTAGGAACAACAAAGTCGAAACGGATTTATGCTGCACTTGGTTCATGGAGAATGGGAAACAAGAGGGATGTGAAGCTCAACCTCTCTACCCATAAGGCATAGTCCCATTCCATTCCCCTAAAATAGCATAAATCAAGATTCTAAATCTACCGACACTAGATCTTCATAGTCTCGTTATCACGTCTTTTGAGAAAAGTTCCTAGCTAACCGGGACCACCCTTCCGTAGGACAGACCCAAGTCACTTCCACCACACTTTCTTTGATTTGCTTAGTTATCTAATTACCTACCACATTATGTTTGACATGCAAAAGCAGCTTCCTTAATTAATCAATTTAAACACAGGTTCCTTCACGTAACTTAGGCACTGACACAAAGACAATGTCAAGCAAGTTCCTTTTTCAAATATCTTATCTTTATTTATCATAGACTCGAAATACATCAAGTATCATGCCCGAAGGCTATTCCATTAATCACCAGGATTGCTGCTTCAAGTTCCGCTTGTAGATTAGTACACGGGCCTCGAGATCCCATCTCGAGTCACGTCCACCTCTTGTGCAGGATCTGGAGGCAAGGAATTTATAGCCAAAGCCTCCCCTGGCACCCAAGCATCCTCCCGCTCCAAGAAGCACCCACGGAGAGACCCCTCGTGGCGGGTTCGGTCCATATACCCGACGCGGCTAATCGACCCCCTTGGATAGGGCCAGGCAAGTAGTCGAAGGTAACTGAACCTGCCTCTCCCTCTAGGATTTTAACCTGAAGCATTAAGTGTTTTGCCTTGAATTAGTTCCTTGATTAAAGAAGTTCAATCAATGTACCTAAGTGTACAATCACGATTATCTCAGAGGTTGTTTGTACGACCAACTGCTAAGGTGTGATTCCTTCTTCGCGAATGTTCCCAGCATTCGATCCTGGATCGTTCGCGACTTGGCGAGATTCCAAGGGCTTGGCAAGCTAGGTTGCTTTCCCCCTTTTCCTTTGGGGTTTGTACCCTACCAACCCTAATTATCCTTACCTTAGATCTCCTTGCAAGATAGATCATGGACAATCCCATTGTCCTTGTGGTTATCTCCTAAATCCCCTGAGGTACCTATGTACCTTTATCTTTGATCTTGATTGATCAAGATTGTCTATCCCTTTGACCATGGTTGGTCAAGATGGTTCTATTTAGAACAGTTCCTACTCTGTCCTAAAGTATAATCTTCTTAAGCCCTCTTAATGATGCTCATAGGCGCTTAAGCTTTTACCTATCCCTCTTGAAGTCACCAAGGACTTTGACATGGGATTCATGGATCTCAGTTCCATTTGGTAAATTACAAACAATGTTGAATTTTCCCAACAACTTTAATGCACGCGACGTAATGCCATGCCTTCATTTCAATGCTTACAATTTTGATATAATCCATACGATATTTTATGCCACACATGCGAAGGTACTTTCTAGGCATGCAATCTTCACATTATCCTCTATGTAATTATTTACATGATCTATAACCTTCTTGAATGATCTAACTTTATGTGATCATTGTATGAGTCTAGCTGCACTTTAATCTTTTCTGCAGACTATTACATGTACCTTAGAATCCATCTTGCGGTACGAAGATGCACTTTTGTTTCTTTCAATGTCCTGTGAAATGAATTTTAAGCAAAAACTTGTGCAAGGAACAATGCACTATATGCAAGAATTCTTGCAAGACATTTTTGGTAATTTACGATGCAATTATCTAATCAATTTCACCTATTGTGATATCATCTTACAACGGAAATTATCTCCTCGTTACATACATCACAACTAAGTTCATACCTAAGAATTTATCAAACATGCAATTAATGTGATGCATGTGAATATGATTTTTCACCTGATAACTATAACTTATGATTTAATAATAGAGCAACCTGGGTTTGGAGTGATGTCGTGATTCCCATGGTATTGACACCTGATGAACCATTCGCGGTTGCGGTGCCACCTTGATTCAAACCTCCATCCACACTTGCAGGGTTTCCGATCATCTTTGTGGAACTAGGCTTCAAGGCCATACTCGAAGACGCGTGTATGAGTGATAGAGTTCTCGCACTCTCCTATGCAAAATTCTCTATGTCTTTCCTTGAGTGGAGGAAGAGATAACGAAGGGGAGGGGTGTATTTTCAGCAATATAGAGGGGTGTGTGACCTCTCTTTAAGGAGGGGGAAGAAGAAGCTTCCAGAAGCTTCTCTCTCTCTCTCTCTCTCTCTCTCTCTCTCTCTCTCTCCCTCTTCCTCTCCCTCTCTTTTTCTTCTTCTATTCTTCTCCTCTCTCTCTCTCTCTTCTTCTTCTTCTTCTTCTTCTTCTTCTTCTTCTTCTTCTTCTTCTCCTCTCTCTCTCTTCTGTAGGGCTGAGAGCCCTATTTCTCCTTGGAATGGCACATCTTGTTGAATGTTTAGTACCATTCCAAGGGGAAATGTCGTATAACTTGTATTGTTTATTTCATTAGGCCATGAGGGCCACTTCTTTGATATAGTGAAATCATTTATCTCGTTAGGCCAAGTGGGCCATGTGTCTATTTGGTGCAGCAATGTTTAATGGTTCCTTTTTTTAGTGTTGCATCAGTCGAGCTTAAAGAATCACCTAGAGGGAGCCAATTGCTACGTGGATGCTTCTTGTGGCCAATCTAGGTAATGTCTTTCCTTTTCAAGTTCCTTCTCTTTAAGAATCTTCTTCTTCTTCGGGGGGGGGGGGGGGGGGGGGGGGTATGGAGGGGGGGAGACAACCATTGAACGACTACCACCCTCCACCTGGGGGGGTGCATGCCCCCCCTTGCTTTACTCACACACACACACTCTCTCTCTCTCCCCACCATGCAGACGGTAGGGGGAGAGAGAGGGAGAGTTAAAAAAAATTGTATTGAAACTTAAAATTTTTAAGGGGTGATCGCATGGGGGAAGGCACGGGGGATATTACATCCTCTCCTCCTTAGAGGAATCGAGATGTCCTCATCTCGAGAAGACCTGGGGATATTGTTGATTGAGAGTATTTTCATCTATCCAGGTGGCATCCTCTTCGGGATAATCTTTCCACTCGATGAGGTATTCTCTCAAGGTTCTTGATCTCAAATGCCTCTCCCTAACATCTAGGATTCTATCAGGCCGTAGCTCAAGGACTCCTTGGCTAGGCATTACAATTTGCTGATCATCAAGTATATGATTCGGATTAGGTAGATACTTTTTCAATAGGATAACGTGGAATACATTATGAATCTTTAGAGTTGCGGGCAGCTGTAGTCTGTAAGCATTAGGCCCTAGGCACTTGGTGATCTTGTAAGGTCCACAATACCTTGGACTTAGCTTCTTGTACTCTCCCAAGGAAAGTGAACTCTTTTTAGGGCATACACGGATGAAGACCATATCACCTTCGACGAAGGATCTGTCTTGCCGTTTCAAGTCAGCGTAAGCCTTTTGCCTATGTTTGGCAGCTTGAATGTCTTGTCTTATTGATTTGATTTGATCATCCATGTCTTCCAGCATCTGTCTTGAAGCTTCTACCCTCAAAGTTGGATCCGAGAAGTTCAAAGGGGTACGACAATCATGCCCATACAATGCTTGGGGTCATCTGAATACTTTGTTGGTAAGAAGCATTGTAGGCAAACTCAACCAGTGGTAAATATTGAATCCACTTTTTGGGTTCGTGACAACAGTATACCTTAAGCATATCTTCAATGACTTGATTGACTCGTTCTATTTGACCATCAGTTTGGGGATGGTAAGCTGTACTAAAACATAGTTGAGTTCCAATAGCCTCAAAGATAGCCCACCAAAAGTGTGATGTGAAAAGAGAGTCATGATCACTAATGATTCTTCTGGGTAACCCATGAAGCTTGAATATTTCCTTGATGAACAATCTTGCGATGTCAGAAGCTTTATAGTTCGTCTTGATAGGGATGAGATGTGCGATCTTGGTGAGCATATCTACTACAACCATAATAGAGTTATATCCTCCCTGAACTTGGGGTAAGCCAACAATGAAGTCCATACTAATGAATTCCCATTTCATTTGGGGAATGTCAAGTGGTTGCAATTTCCCAGGCATTTTGACATGTTCTGCCTTAATGCATTGACAAGACAAACATTCCGTGACATATTTGAGTATGCCTCCCTTGAGCCTTTCCCAATAATAGCTCTTTCTGACCGCATTAAGGGTCTTGGCATAACCAGGATGTCCTGAGAAAGGGGAGTCATGGGCTTACCACACTATCTTCTACTTGAGAGTTTGGCTTGCAGGGATACATAATCTTGTCCTAAAGTAGACAAGTTCATTATTGATGGAGAATTCTTGATACTTCGTCTTTAGCTTCGGGTCCTAATCCTTGATGGGGATCTCCCTTAGCATTTTCTGATAGACTAGGTCATGATATGACTCTTCTTTTGCTAGCTCAAGAATCAGGTTTTTTGGCATTGACACCTTTGTGGCTAGAGACCTTGCTATTGATGGATCTTGCAAAATAAGAGAATTTAGAAATGCCTTGCAACTGAGTGCATCGGCAACCACATTCTCTTTTCCAGGCCTATATTTGATTTCAAAATCATATTCTTCCAGCACTTCAATCCATCGACATTGCCTCATATTGAGCTCATTCTAAGTGAACATCCATTTAAGACTCTTGTGGTCCGTCACTAAGGAAAATTTATTACCTAGCAAGTAATGTCTCCAAAGTTTGAGAGCATGGATGATATCCAACAGCTCCAGGTCATGGATAGCATAATTCCTTTCATGGCTCTTCAATTTTCTTGAAGAATATGCTACGGGATAACCTTCTTCCATAAGTACACATCCTAAAGCAAGTGCGCTAGCATCAATTACCACTTCAAACTCCTTACTAAGATCCAGAATTTTCAGGATGGGTGCTGATACTAAGCTTTGCTTTAGTTTGTCAAAGCTAGTATGTTCAACAGGTGACCATACAATTGCTACTTGCTTCTTTAGTAGATCAGTCTCAGAGGTGCCATAATCAAAGCATAATCTTTGATGAAAATTCTGTACCATCCTGTCAACCCAAGAAAATTACATATTTCTTTGACAGAAGTTGGTGTTGGCCATTCCAGAACGTCTTTGACCTTAGCTGGATCTACTCAAATTCCTTCTGCTAATACAATGAATCCCAGATATTCAATCTGTCGCTTGAAAAATGTGCACTTCTTCTTCTTGGCATAAAGTTTGTGTGCTCTCATTGTTTCAAGAACAATGCAAAGTTGGGGTTCATGATCCTTTTCGTGTTTCGAGTAGACTAGGGTATCGTAAAAAAAGACGAGTACAAATTCATCAAGATAAGGCTTAAAGATATCCTGCATTAACCTATTGAAGGTAGCAGGAGCATTCGTTAGCCCGAATGACATCACTAGGAATTCGAAGTTTCCATAAATTGTACTGAATGCAGTCTTTGGAATATCTTCTTCCTTGATCCTTATCTGATAATATCCAGATCTGAGATCTATCTTTGAGAAGATCTTCGTTCCTTGAAGACGATCAAGCAATTCATCTATTCTTGGAATGGGGTATTTATTTTTTATGGTTACTTGATTCAACCCTCTGTAGTCAATGCATAGGCGAAGAGTTCCATCCTTCTTCTTTTGGAACAACACTGGAGCTCCCTATGGCAAACTGCTAGGACGGATGTAGCCTTGATCTAACAGTTGCTTGAGTTGCTCTTTCAGTTCAATAGCTTCCGGAATGGACATCTTATACACCCTCTTTGCGACCGATACAGCTCCTGGCACAAGTTTGATTTCGTGGTCGACTTTCCTTTGGGGAGGAAGTTCTGTTAGATCTTCAGGGAATACGTCTGCGTATCCCTTTAACCATGAAGGTTCTTCTCCGGATTCCTGATTCTGATCTAGCTTATTCAGTTTAATCAAATAGACAGGTAGACCCTTTTGAACACCTTTTATTATCAGTGTTGCTTTTGCCAACTGTATTTTTGGCTTACCGGCCTTACCTTGAGTCGTGACTAGTTCCCCTTCAGAATTGCGGAAGGAGACTTGGCCCTTCCCATAATGGATGTGGGAATCATTGGGTATTAGCTAATCCATTCCAGGTAAACATTCGTGGATACCTAGGTTCATTTGTAACATGTCCACTTGTTCTTGTCAGGACACATCTTAGCAGTCCATCGAAAAGGAGGTCTAGAAAGCTCCACCCGGCACTCCCATGGAATGTTACGGGGTTTGCAATCTAGGATTTTCCATGTCTGCCACGTAGCGAAAGTATTCTGGCCGTTCCCACTTAGGACTGACCTGAATCAGGGTTTCCCCTAATGATCATTTTCTAAACGGCAACTAGCGTCGAACCCCAAGCGAACTACTTTACGTAGAAATGCCAGGGCCAAAGTGAATTTACACTGCACTTGGTTCAAGGAGAATGGGAAACGAGAGGGATGCAACGCTCGATCTCTCTGCCATAAGGCATAGTCCCATTCCATTCCCCTAAAACAGCGTAAATCGGGATTATTATAACCTGGACTCTAGGTCAGTGCCCTTGCTATTCATTTCCTTTGAGAAGATCTCCTTGCTGTCCATTATGATTGAGAAAAGTTCCCGGCCAACCGGGACCACCCATCCGTACGACAGACCCATGGCCACACCCATTGCACTTTCCTCAGGTTGTTTTAGTTGTCTAATTACCTACCACATTTTAGTTGGACAAGCATCATGCAGCTTCCTTAATTAGCCCGTTCGACACTGGTTCCTTCACATAATCTTAGCACTTGACATAGAAAAGCAGTGTCAAACAAGTTTCTTTTCAATAGGTTAACATATTTATCTTTGGAATACATTCATAAAGTCCAGCCCGCAGGCTTATCCATAATCTGCTCGAAGGCTATTCCAGCAATCCATAGGGATTACTAATCCAAGATTCTGCCCATAGACTTGTATGCGGGCCTTGAGATCCAATCCCAAGTCACGTTAGCCTCTTGTGCAGGGCTCGGAAGGCAAGGGATTTACGGCCAGAGCCCCACCTAGCACCCAAGCGTCCTCCTGCTCCAAGTAGCACTCAACGGAGAGACCTCACGCGGGGGTTCGGTCCACCTTCCCGGCGCGGCTAACAACCCCCTTGCTTAGGGTCAGGCAGACAGTTAGGGGTAACTGAGGCTGCCTCTCCCTTCAGACCTTCAACCTGAAGCATTAGATATATTTTCATCCTTTAGTTCCTTGAGCAAACAAATCAAACAGTGCTCTCTAGACTGTTACAAGCACAATCATATCCAGTGGTCGCTATTTGGCCAACTGCTAAGGAGTGAATCCTTCTCTCCGAATGCATCCAGCATTCGATATGGGATCAATTACTACTTGGCAAGGTCCCCACGGGTTTGTTTGTTAACCCTTATGTCCTGGGGTTAGGGCCATACCCTATTAACCCAACTTAACTAATACCTTAGGTTTTATTAACAGTAAATCATGACAACCATGTCGCTCCAAATTATTAACTTGGTCCTTTGCTTCCAAGCAAATACCTAATTCCCTTAACTTGGCAACTTTATAACAGGATGACTACTCATCCTCTTGCAAGTTAAGCTTGCGCAAGAATCTGCTAATCTCATTCCGAGGAATTGGCCATTCTCTTGTGATCAAACCACAATATCATGCGATGTTGAAACTTGTTGCACAAGTGTTGCATCTAATCCATGGGACTATTTCACCCATCGAATGGCGTCTTCTAATTATGGAATCATGATTAGATGAGAAACAGGGTTTAGGGTTGTAAAATATTACATGGCGCAGCGAACAGAATCTGAGAAAGAGATAGAGAGTACACAAAAAATAAGAGGAGAATCAGTAAATTCTTTAACTTCAAACAAGTGATACAAAGATGGCTCTGTCCACCTGCGCGCTTCCACTGTGTGAAGCTTAGATGGCGATCTAGACAGAAGATAGGTGAAGAGCTTAAGGCTAGCTGGAACAACAACTCTGACTGGGTGAAAGATAAGTGAAAGATGGCTGCGAAGGGGTTTAGCTTTTATAGCCCGCGAAGGTCGTTAGGTCAGCATGCTGATGACCGACCTACCATATGAGCCTCCACTAGTCGACCAGGGAATATTCCCTTTACCATCAGGCCGGGGGCGCTGCCCCCGGACCCCCGCCAGGGGGGCCGCTGGCCCCCTGGGACCCCCTAGCCAGGGGCCGCTTCCGCAGCCCCCAGACCCCACAATAGGGGCCCCTTTTAACTCCCTTATCCCGCAACTCGATGCAATGCGCCTCGAGTTGCTACCAGCTTAACCACTCCATCTAACCCAAAGATTAGACCCACAACGGACACCTTTTTGCCATCCGGTCACATAGACCTCATCTGATATACAAGTCAAGACTCCACCAATGTCCGAGCTCACACTTGGCTTCTCCTCATAATGGGGGCCTTACAACTTTGAGCACCATGGATCATTGGTAGCACCTAATGAGGGTGGGGCATTGATCATATCTAACACCCCCCCTCAATGTCCACCCATAGGTGAACTATCTCCTCGGCCTAATGCCGAGTCTCTGAAGATGAACTTGAAGCAGATCCTTCGTAAGTGCTTTGGTGAAGATATCTACTCCATTCTCCTCTGTTGGACAGTAGACCAATTCCACTATCCCATCCTCCATCAAATCACGCACATAGTGATACTGGATCTCTATATGTTTGGTGCGTGCATGAAACACTGGATTTTTGGCAATGGCGATGCAACTCTGATTGTCACATCTCAGCACAATTGGTTCTTCATCCTACACTCCCATATGCCATAGAATCCTTCTCAACCATACGGTCTCACATGCAGCAAAACAAGCTGCCTTGTACTCTGCTTCAATAGAAGACAATGCCACTGTTGGTTGCTTCGTACTAATCCAAGAGAAAATTCGTGAACCCGAAGAGAAACAATAACCAGAAACTGACTTCCTGGAATCAATGTGTTCTGCCCAATCTGAGTCACAGTTCCCCACAAGAGAAGTTCTGAAACTATATGTGATACCATAGTCAAGAGTTTTCTTCAAGTATCTGAGCACCCGCATCCCAGCCTTCCAATGACTCTCATGAGGTTTGTTTGAGAACCTGCTCAAAACACCAACAGCAAAACTGATATCTGGTCTGGTGTTACACAAGTAGATCAGACTACCGACCAACCTCCTATACCTCCCAATGTCTGCTAGTGCTGATGTATCCTCGACGGGTAACTTTGCATTCACCTCCATAGGTGTAGCTATCTCCTTGCACTCGGTCATGCCAAATGCCTTCAAGATCTCCCATGCATACTTCTTCTGAGAGATGAAGATCTTTCCTGGCTCTTGCCAGACTTCAATCCCCAAACAATAGTGCAGCAAGCCCAAGTCTGTCATTTCAAACTCAGAACTCAAAGCCTTTCGAGTTTGGTTGATCATATCTTCATAGTCACATGTAATAAGAAGGTCGTCCACATATAGGACAATCACTACAGACTTTTTACAATCCCTGTAAACATACAAGTTAGCATCTAAGGCACATCTTTTGAAGTTTAGGTTTAAAAAGAACCTATCTATCCGCTGGTACCATGCTCTGGGGGCTTGTTTCAGCCCATACAATGCCTTCTTCAGTTTACACACTTTGTTCTCAGAATGGGGGGCCTCAAACCCTGGTGGCTGAGCCACGTACACCTCCTCCTTGAGGTCACCATTTAAGAACGCTGACTTAACATCCATTTGGTACACTGGCCACTTCTTGTGGACAGCCACTGCAAGTACCGTGCGAATAGTAGTCATTCTGGCAGTGGGGGCAAATGACTCTTGAAAATCAAACCCTTCAACTTGTGAAAATCCTTGGGCAACCAGTCTAGCTTTGTACTTTTCTAAGGTACCATCAGCCTTGTACTTTACCTTCCAGATCCACTTGGTGCCAATAACCTTCCGCTTTGCTGGTCGATCCACTAGCTCCCAAGTGTCATTCTTCATTATGCTATCATACTCCGCCTGCATAGCAGCCTTCCATGATGGATCTGCAAGTGCTTCTTCTAAGTCAGTTGGCTCCTTTACTTCTCTCATAATCTCAACCATCAAGGCCATATTGACTATGTGAGCAGAAGCCCTCCTTTGCTCCTCTATTCTCTGAGACCTCCTTGGTCCGTCTGCCTTCTCCTCAACAGATGCAGGCATAGGATTATTGTGGTCATAGAGCTGCTTCACCCAGCGCGGCAATGGCTTTTCCGGTGGGGTGATGTCAAGTTGGTGAACTTTTTCCTTATCATCTGAAGATGATGCTTCCTCCTCCTTAAGGATAGGGATAGCTCTCGGGACAAGTTCATAGTGGACTACTTCTTCGCTTGATGATAAAGTGGAAGAACTTGCCTTCTCCTCCTCCACTGTATGTGGCTCCTCCTTGAAAACCACATCATGGCTCGCAATGATCTTCTTTGCCTCTTGGTCATATAATTTGTAAGCCTTCTGCTCATCACTATAACCCAAGAAGATACATTTTCTGCTTTTTGGTTGTAACTTGTTTCTCTTCTCATTTGGAACATGTGCATAACATTCACATCCAAAAATTCTGAAATGTGAGACAGATGGTTTCTTACCAGTGTAAGCCTCATGAGGTGTTTTTCAGCCTTTGTATAGCTCCGATTTAGAATGTAGACTACAGTATTAACAGCTTCAGCCCAAAAATGGTTAGGCAATCCCTTGCCCTTTAGCATACATCTTGCCATCTCCACAATGGTACAATTCCTACGTTCCACAACACCGTTCTGCTGAGGTGTTTGAGGCATCGTCAATTGACGCTTGATCCCTTTGCTCTTGCAAAATCCTTCAAACTCCTTTGAGTAGAACTCACCACCACCATCTGTTCTAAATTTCTTCACACTTTTCCATGTTTCATTCTCAACAAGTATTAGCCATTCTTTAAACTTACCAAAAGCTTGAGCCTTATCACAAAGGAAGTACACCCACATCTTCCTACTGTAGTCGTCGACAATCAACATAAAATAAGAAGACCCCCCCAAGGCCTGTGTAGGCATCTTACCACACAAGTCAGCATGCACCAACTCTAGATGAGCCTGTGCTTTATTCTTGCTTTCTTGTGGAAATGCCTTTCTATGTTGCTTGCCCATCATACAAGCTTCACATGGTTCCTTCAATTCAGTTATTGTAGGTAGGTGAGCAACCATACCTTGCTTTTGCATCTCCTTCAATACTGCAAATCCGATGTGTCCAAACCTTTCATGCCAAAGCTTACTTGTGCCCACTCCAGCGGTGGCTGTAAGAGCACTTAGCTCATACAGGTTGTTCCTTCTTTCTCCTTTGCCAACAATTGTGCTAGCACTATCAATAATTTCTGCACCTGTCTTCTTGAACCTCACTTCATGACCAAGATTAGTTATGGCAACAACTGATAAGAGATTTCTCCTGATTTCGGGAACAAACAACACATTTGAAAGCTTTTTGACTTCACCATTTGCAGCAACAAAAGAAATAGTACCGGTGCCCGCAGCAGGGCATTTAGCATCATTTCCAACCGTCACAGTGATGGATTCTTGTAGAGGCTGCATAGAACTGTATAGACCTTTCTTGTTGGTCATGTGACGGGAGGCCCCACTATCCAACACCCATGAGTCAGTGGTAGATTCTTCTTGCGCCGAGGAGCACACTTCCTCAATGGTCGCCATGAATAATTCCAACTCCGCTTCAGCCGTATTGGCTGTCTCTTTCCCTTTACTTTTAAGGGTACCATTCTTTTCATCTGCCTTCTTGACACGACAATCTGCAATTGCATGTCCTTTCTTCTTGCTGTAAAAGCACTCTCCTTGAAACTTCTTCTTGCCGCCCTTCTTCTTTTTGTCACCATCATTTTTGGTGGAGGAAACACCTTTGCCTTTTGCATTGGCAGAGAATGCAGCATCTCCATTGTTGCTTCCTTCTCGGGCTTTCAGCCTCAACTCCTCCTCCATTAATAATGCACAAAACTCCTCAAAAGTCAAAGCTTGAGGTCTCACCTGAGTATTAAGGGCAGTTATTACTAGTCCATCAAACTTTTGTGGACAAATCCGAAGACGCCTCCGAGCTAGCTCTTCGCTAGTCTTTTGTATCCCAGTGCCAGCCATCTGGTCACGCAGATTCTTAATCCGAGTGATGAATGCTTCAACCGTCTCTCCTTCAGCAAACTTCTCCGCTACTAGTTGATTCTCCAAGTTTTGAATCCTTGTTTGGTTTCGTGTTTCATACTGACTCCTTAGTACATTCCAAGCCTTTGACGCTTTGGTTGTATGCTGAATCAGAGTCAAAACACTGTCAGAACAGCTTGTAACTAAGGCACACAATGCATCTGCATTCCTTCGTTTCCAAGCTCGTAGAAGATCTGCATTCGGAGGAATAATCACACTAGGATTTGATGGGTCGGGGGTAGGCCGTGGTTCTGCGTTAGTCCCCAGCACAGTCTCCAGAAGCTCATAAGAATCAAGGATAGTTGTAATTTTGAACTTCCACAAGGTGTAGTTTGTACCATCTAACTTGCCTTCGCTGAAGGTTGGTGGACGAATCCTCAGTGTTTGAATAGCCGATACAGCAACACCACCTCCTGCACCGCTTCCGGAAGTCGACATAGTTTCTCTTTACTGTTGAAGCCTTTGCCTCTTGCACGCTCTCGGATCTCTAGAGCCCCCTGGGCTCTGATACCATGTAAAATATTACACGGCGCAACAAACAGAATCTGAGAAAGAGATAGAGAGTACACAACAGATAAGAGGAGAATCAGTAAATTCTTTAACTTCAAACAAGTGATACAAAGATGGCTCTGTCCACCCATGCGCTTCCACTATGTGAAGCTTAGATGGCGATCTAGACAGAAGATAGGTGAAGAGCTTAAGGCTAGCTGGAACAACAACTCTGACTGGGTGAAAGATAAGTGAGAGATGGCTGCGAAGGGGTTTATCTTTTATAGCCCACGAAGGTCGTTAGGTCGGCCTGCTGACCGACCTACCATATGAGCCTCCACTAGTCGGCCAGGGAATATTCCTGGGAATATTCGCTTTACCATCGAGCCGGGGGCGCTGCCCCTGGACCCCCGCCAGGGGGGTCACTGGCCCCCCTGGGACCCCCCAGCCAGGGGCCGCTTCCGCGGCCCCCGGACCCCACAATAGGGGCCCCTTTTAACTCCCTTATCCCGCAACTCGATGCAATGCGCCTCGAGTTGCTACCAGCTTAAGCACTCCGTCTAACCCAAAGATTAGACCCACAACGGACACCTTTTTGCCATCCGGTCACATAGACCTCATCTGATATACAAGTCAGGACTCCACCAATGTCCGGGCTCACACTTGGCTTCTCCTCATAATGGGGGCCTTACAACTTTGAGCACCATGGATCATTGGTAGCACCTAATGAGGGTGGGGCATTGATCATATCTAACAAGGGTGTCTTCATGTCCAACCCATTCCCAATTTCACTAGGCTGACAAAGTTTGGTCTTGGGGTTCCAACTCAATCCGAGTTTCATCTTTTGAACGAGTGATCCTTAGGGTAGAAACCCTAGATCGTTTCTTGCAAGTACATCCTATTGTTCTTACATTCTGTGAATGTGGGCAGGACTTTGGGGTATGAGAGTTTCGACTTGGAAATAAGTGAGAAACTGGGTCAAGTCCTTAACGTGCTAAACCCTAGTTAGCACTTGGGGTATATTGTATCAATTTAACCATCCTATGCGAATCCCTTGCGGTTTAGGTGTTTTGGGTAAACCAATTTACTTGTCATACTACAAGGACGAACCATTCCTAAAGATGTTGTCTTGATCAAAGAGGGGAAAAACTAGTTGCATTACCAAAACACATGTTAAGTTACGGCATAATTTCCATTGATCCTACTAGGACATGCATTCACGATTCATGCCACTAAGCTTTTAGGGTTTTATGTTAAAACAAACCATGCAGCCTTTCCCTAACTACGTTTCTGAATGAATTTATTCGTACGACGAATGGGCATTATGCAACCTTCCCTAACTACTATGCAGTTAAGTGATATTTATGCCAATTGAAGCTAGAGTTAACCTACTTCATGTAGCTTTAGAATCTTTCCATGCTTTGCAATTTCCTATGGTTGATAACAACTTTTTTTAATGAATCATTACGAATAAGGTTTGTCTAAAATATGCGACACGCAATTTAATCTTTCCATGCATTATCAAAGGTGTACTACAATAATCTCGACTTTGTAATGATAGTCATTAGTTGTTCTAGATTCGTTACTTTGCAATGCACAAAAGCAACTTGCTAAAAATGCATAGACATCTTTCGTTCATTCCATTGAAAAATACAAATGACCAATCTTCAATCATGAGCTACTTCTTTTAAAAATAGCCAATGTAATTCATTCGCATCAAACTAGGTGGATTTGACAAGCATAAGTGCATCCTAATTCCATGAATTGACCATGCTTTATTGCAATACTTCGACATAAATCAAAAATAGGAAGAAAAACTTGACTTGTGGGTTCAGTAAAATATCCACATGAATATTAGGAGATGATCCTCCTGCGGTTGCACCTTGTGACTTTTTAGGGGCCATCGAGAATTCGACCTCTGGTTTGCCTTCGTAGATTTCAAACTTCTTGCCTTGGCTCGCAGTCTTATGATCTTAGCCCGTCTCCCTCGTACGCGCAATTCCCTTTGAGGTACGGCTTCCTTGACCGAAGTACCGACTTGCGAAATTTGGCTTTGGAAGGCCTTAGGGTTCTTATGAAGGCCCTTGCGGAAACAGAGGCTTGAGAGATTCTTCTCCTTGAAATTCCGGCTAGGAATGGTTTTGTGGGCCTTGCGGAAAAGGGAACTTTAAATCCCAAGCCTAGGGGCTTGTGGGTGATTGGTGGAAAGGACTTTACACTTATTTTCTTCAAAATCCCAAGGTAAAGATCTTGAAAAAGGGGGCTTAAAGAAACCCTCTTCTTCTCTACAAGACCCGAGGCATTGAGGGCTTGTGAGGGATTTTGTAGGAAGGCCTTATAGGCTTCCTCTTCGAAGCTCGGGGGAAAAATTGGCTTTTGGAGGGTTCAATGGGAAGGGGCCTTTAAACCCGGCAAGGAAAAGGGCTTGTGATGGATGCAATGGGAAGGGCTTTAAATCCCGGCTAGAAAATGGGCCTGTGGTGGATCCAATAGGAAGGGGCTTTGAATCCCGGGGGGTAAAATGGACTTTATGGGGAATCCAATGGGAAGGGGGCTTAGAGAAGCCCCCTTAGAAGCTTCCTAAAGAAGCTTCTAAGAAGCTTTAGGGCAGCTTCGTACAGCGTGGAGATAGAGGACTTGGGAGGTTTTATGGCGACCGTGAGCTCCATGACAGCAGTGGCGTCAGTAGCAGCCCGACAGTAGCGTAGTGAAGGCAGATCTGACGGCATTCCCAGCCGGCAGCTCCTTCCTCCTCCACGCATTGATTTCTGCAGCTTCTCCCTTCCTTTTCTTCCTTCCACCCTCTCCTTTACCCCCCCCCCCCCCCAAAGGGGGGTTTTTATAGTCTGGGGGAGAGGGGACCCCCCCCCCACGTGGTACCTTGCATGACTTCTTCCCTTCCACCTCTTCATGTTGTCCTTACTAGCCCATCCCCTTCCCTCAGCCACGCATCGGCTAGGGAAGATAAATAAAAAAATTTGCAATAATTCCATCATTATCCTCTTAACCTCCTCCCAAGAGGATGTTTCCCCATAGATGATGCGGTTTTTGATCCTCAGTCCCGGTTGACCAATGCAGAGTACTCCATTTCTCGCATACAATTATAGATCAATTACCAGCACTGGAGATAATCTTTTCACGAGTTTACGGTGCGAGGGAGGTTGGTCTAGTAATATTTTTATTCAAACAAAAATATTACATCATTACCCTGAATCTCACAGAAGTTGGCTTCCCACCCAGTAGGAATTTCACCTTAGCAGTTTGCCTAGTACAAGTGACTTCACGACCATTTGCTAATTCCACAAGTAAAGTAGGTGCATCTATTGAGGCTATCCCTAATCTTTTTGCACAGATTGGTGAAATGAAGGAATGTGTACTGCCATAGTCAATTAGGGTTTTGAAGCTTTTACCTTGATATTCTGATGGAGTTTGAATCACCGAGAATTGGCGATTCGGACCCTACTTGTGAAGAGTGGCGTGAACCGTTGCCCTCTCCACAGCATCCATGGATGGATCTTCTTCATTTTCCAACTCCTTGTTGGAAACATTGGAGGTCCTCCCTCTGGCCATAACGGCGGATCCTTGGCCATGAGCGGCTCTATTTTGACCTTGGAATTGCCCTTGGCGATGGCCTCTGCCAAGCTTGGGACACTCCCTCTTGAAGTGTCCGAGCTCGTTGCAATGGAAGCAACGTGTGTTGCGATCATTACTTTGTGTTGGAACAAGGTTGTTGACAGCATTGGCCCTAGCTTTCTTTCTTTGGCCCTAATTTTAACCCTGTACTCTCTTAGTCTGATCCATAGACATACCCTTATTCTGATCTTTGTAAGGCTAAATCCTGTTGTATCTTGGTTTGCTCTGCACCTCTTGTATTATTGGAGCAGCTCGAATGAGTGCATCTTGTAGGTCTGTTGGGCGCATTGATTCCAATCGAGTGTTTATGGGTAGATTCAACCCAACACAGAATTTTGACACTTGTTGTGTCATATCCATTGGGGGTGCATACTTAGGAATGAGACGAACTTCGAATAATATGCTTCTAGGGATAATCCTAGCTGCTTCAAGTCATAGAATTCATTCATCTTTTGTGTGCGGTAGGCAGGTGGCAGATACCTCCCTCGCACAGCTTCCTTAAGCTTCTCCCAAGTGACTGTCCCCTCCGAGATCGCTTGGTCTTTGCACCACTGTTTCCACCAAAGTCTTGCTTTGCCTATAAGCTTAAGTTTGGCGAGCATGGCTTGGTTAGCAGGTGCAGTTCCTGCTGCCTCAAAATAGTCCTCCATGGACTCAATCCATATCTCGGCATCAGCTTGAACAGTCCTTCCCTTGCCATCAAACTCGGGTGGCTTAATTTGTTTGAGAAGGAACTTCTTCTCTTGAACCACAACTGGACTTAGTGCAAGAATCGGACTTGGAACCTGCGCTTGGGGTTGCGTCTGAACAATAAGATTCTTTATGTTAACATCTTATCATACGTTCCCATATTACGTTAATATGTCTAGCATAGCTTTTTAGCCAAGTGATTTAATCACTTAACACCTTAGCTAACATTTATGATCAAGATAGATAATTGTAAAAAGTCTTATTTATTCATGAAGGCATAACCCCTTGAGTACATTTATTTTGGATAAGTAGGACAGGCTAATTGATACATCAATTTGGGGAAAATAGGATTGTGTTATAATCGACTACAGGGACGGAATAATAATATGGAGTGGGGTCATGGATTTTCAGGAAACGGTAAGTCATAGGAAGCTTAGGGTATCCCTTCCTTTGATACCCGTTCTTCTCATAGCGCCCTAACACTTTGATTCTGTCACAACAGAGATCACCCGGATCACTTCTTCATAGACATACTTGTTCTGCTTGACTTGCCAACTGCTAACATGTAAAGTTGTGTTTACGTGAGCTTCGACAAAGGTGAACACCTTTACAATCTTTAAATCCTCCATCCACTTGATTCTCTTCAAGTTGGTCTAAAGGTACGCGAGTCGGTGGGCTGCTATGTAGTATATTCCTGAGCCTCATGTCCATCTCCACTCCGCATACAAAGGCAAAGGATTATAGATGCGGTCCAACATATCCATCATGCCAAGCCTCTAGCGATAATTTGAAGCATGCATTGCAGTCATGAACATGACCTGGAACACCAAGAACTTGCTCCATGCTTCGTGACTCTACAACAACCCAGCATCCATAAGTGAGTAAAGAAATGTTTTCAACAGAAAACACTGCCTCTATTCTACTCACATTCCCCTGTTTATCCCCTTATTCCCTTTATTTTCCTCCATTACATACCCTTACAATCTTTAGATCTCGTTGGTTCGCTCAGATACCAATTGTAACGTGTCCGCTCATCCACTTGTGGGACATGTCTTAGCGGCCCATCGGGAAAAGAGTCTACAAAGCGTCGCCTCGCACTCACAAGGAATGTCACAAGGTTTGCGATCTAGGCCTTCCCAAGTCTGCCCCGAGAGGAAGTATCTGGCCATTCCCACTTAGGACCTATCAAGAATCGCGTGGTGGGGGGACTTTGAGCTGTGGCGCCAAACACACATAGAATGCACAAGGAGAAGCTCACTCAAGAGACAAGAAGAGAGATGAACACCATATTGTGGAATATGGAAATTTCCTATAAGTTTGGGACACGTGGTCAAATCTTTGGATTTGTCATAACTTGAACACTATAACTCCAAATCGAGTGCTCTATAGCTTAATAGATTCCATTTTTCAAGCGCTTTCCAATGATAAGTCACATCATATGGTTTTGAGAAACTTATGGGCATGTTATCCAGGTGCCACCTTTTTAGTATTCAAAAAATGAAATTTGGGAGATTCCCAAACTCACTAATATTGTGTTGATGGAGGCCAAAACGTTTTCTTGTTGGTTTTTTCTTCTTCTTCCACACTCTTTACAATGTACACAAAGTATAGATAAGATACAACATAAAGGAAAGTGGCCTACTAAGTCAAACAATGCATAACTGACTACACTAGTCGACTGGCGCTATAACTATGCCAGCTGTAAATAGGTGTAACAACCTGAATATAATAAATAATGAGTCAGTGGCCATGTGAGAGTCATAATGACCACTGACATGCTAAGTGTAAACGTGTGGACCCATCTAACCAGGCGGTCCATCATTAATGTCCGCATGTGTTGAGCTTATCATCTCAACACTCCCCCTCAAGCTCAATTGCATCTCTGCAACTCCAAGTAAGCTTCAAAACTTTTGAAGCTTCTCTATATCCAATGCCTTCGTGAATATGTCAGCTATCTGATCCTGTGTGCTAACATATACCAAGTCAATCTCATCTGCTAGTACCTTCTCTCTCACAAAGTGGTAGTGTACCTCAATATGTTTTGTCCTAGCATGAAACACAGGGTTCCTAGCCAACTATATACTGCTCATGTTGTCACAATAAATGACAACTGGACCTTCCACCTGTACATCTAAATCAGCCAATAACTTTTGCAGCCATACTACCTCATATGCTGCAACAGTAGCACCTCTATACTCAGTCTCTGTACTCGACAAAGCAATTGTAGATTGCTTTTTGCTGCTCCAAGTAACTGCTGCACTACCAAGAGAGAACATGTATTCGCTGGTAGATCTTCTATCAGACATACTACCAGCCCAGTCTGCAACTGTGTATCCAAATACCTGTACATATGTACCTGCCTGATAGAAAAGTCCATAATGTAATGTGGACTTCACATATCTCAACATACATCTGACTGCATCCAAATGTGGCTTCCTAGGTAGTTGCATAAACTGACTCACAAGACCAACAGCGTAGCTCAAGTCTGGCCTTGTAATGGTCATGTAGATCAAACTCCCCACTATCCTCCTGAACATAGTAGGGTCTTCTATCTCATCCCCAACATCAGCACTCAACTTTACATTCTGCTCCATTGGGACTGAAAGTGGTTTGCATGCTATCATACCATACTTGGACAACATATCCAAGCCATACTGTCTTTGGGACAGCCATATACCATCATCACATTTGATCACCTCAATGCCAAGGAAGTACCTTAGCTCACCTAAATCCTTCATCTCAAACTTCTTCTTCAAAAGGTCCTTGATTTCAGCAATCCCACTATCACTAGCACCTGTAATAATCAAGTCATCCACATAAATGACTATGATGACCAAACCTGCATCTCCCTTTCTCACATAAAGTGAGTGATCAGCATCAGAAATATAAAAGCCAATATTGACAAGATACCCTCTAATCTTGTCAGACCATGCTCTAGGTGCTTGCTTGAGCCCATAGAGCGCCTTCTTCAACCTGCACACATACATGGGATGCTCTAAATCTTCATAACCTGCTGGCTAATCCATATACACTTCTTCCTACAAATCACCATGCAAGAAGGCATTCTTCACATCCATTTGCTGCAACCTCTAACCTTTGGCTGCTGCCAAAGAAATCACACATCTGACAGTTGCCATCCTAGCAACTAGACTGAAGGTTTCTTCATAATCTATGCCATATGTCTGGGCATAGCCTTTTGCAACCAGCCTAGCTTTGTACCTACTAATAGAACCATATGTATTGTGCTTAATCTTATAAACCCACTTACATCCAATAGCTTTCTTGCCCTTCGGCAATGATACTAGATCCCAAGTCTTATTGGCCTCTAATGCAGCCATCTCCTCATCCATTGCTACATCCCAATGAGCATGACCAATATCCTCCTCAAAATATGTGGGCTCAACATCCTCCACTAGTTTCACCATATAAGCATAATGGTGAGATGCATAACCTTCAAAACCAAATCTTTTAACAGGGTATCTGACCCTACTAGATCTGCGTACCACCGGATCACTCAATGGAGTCTTTACATTACTATGAGCTCTCTGTACACCTGATGCCCTGATAGAAGGAATACCAAGCTCATCATCCAAGCTCTCTGAGCCACTGGAGTCTCCATCAAGAACTGTCAAGATTGTGGGAGAGAAGGAAGGAGTCTCACTTGAAGCTTTCTTGCTTGCACAATGGGGGAAGACACACAAGGGTGGAGGCTGAAAACAGTTTTCCTCTTCTTAGTTGTGTAAGCCAAAAAAACTCTAGTACAAAGAAATAGAAGAACCCTATATATGGGTCTCAAACCAAACTCAACTAACTAAGGTGGCATACTAACTGAGCCACGAACTAGAGTAGATAAGGATAGCTATCATGTAGCTATTATTCATGGGCGGTGTACCAACCGCATCTGCAACTGACAAGTCGGTGACATAAATATACAACGGTCACCCTGGCGTATCACGAGTGGAGCTCGATATCTCAACAAGAACTGCATCAATGCCATCTAACACTTTATTCTTTCCTTTGTCTTTACCTGTAGTGCTACTAGATGCACCTGAAGATGTAGAGCTACTCCTTAGTCTCCCAGACCAAGGACTACTAGATGATGTCTCTGGTCCACTAAGAGTCCCCGTGATTCTTGCTTTTCAGCCTGCACATGAGTGTCATGATCATCATCATCATCCAATGCATCACCACTAGATGCATACCAACTGCTCATTTCATCAAAGATGACATCCCTGCTCACTCTGAACTTACATGTGACATGGTTATAACAATGATACCCTTTCTGCTCTAGAGAGTATCCAATAAAGACACATTTTTCTACCTTTGGATCAAGCTTCTTTCGTAGCTCATCTGGCACATGAACATATGCAACACAGCCAAATACCTTCAAGTGCGATACATCAGGCTTCTTGCCAGTAAAGCATTCTTCAAGAGTCATCCCATGAACTGCAGCTGTGGGAGTTCTGTTCATAATATAAGCAGCAGTATGAACAGCCTCAGACAAAAAATTCTTAGGCATATTCTTTTCAGCCATCAAGGCACATGCAACTTCTGCAATATGCCTATTTTTCCTTTCTGCAACCCCATTTTGCTGTGGGGTATACCTGCATGTGAACTGTCTCTTTATCCCATGAGACCTCAAAAAATCACTGAACTCATTCGAGAGGTACTCTCCCCCTCCATCTGACCTCAAGCACTTTACTTTCAAGCCTGTTTCTCTTTCAACTGCAGCCTTGAAAGTTCTAAAGTGCTCAAACACTTCACTCTTTTCCTTCATAAAGTATACCCACAGCTTTCTAGAACAATCATCAATGAATGTGACAAAGTATGAATTGCCTCCAAGAGATACATTTTGTGTAGGCCCCCAAATGTCTGTATGCACAACATCAATGATATTTCTGCTTACATCTCTCTCATGTGAAAAGGGTTGTCTTGCCTGCTTACCAAACTGACATGCTTCGCATACCTTATGAAATTCTGCAACTCTAAATGTAGGCAAATCTGTAACCAACCCTTTGGACTGCATTAATTTCAGCCTTTGTACATTTGCATGTCCGATGCATTTGTGCCAAATTTTAATATCTGCAACAACGACTTTTCCTTTAGCATACATAGTAGCATTCATAGTAGGAATTCTAGCATCCAGAGTAAACATACATCCAACTCTACTTCCCTTTGCAACTAACTTGCACTTGTCATTGAAGTCTTCTACGAAGCAGCCCTTTGCATTAAATCTTACTTGCAGCCCTTGCTCACCGACTAACACCAAGTTCTTTGTAATAGATGGCACATGTAATACATCTGAAAGACTATTTGTCTTACCATCATGCAAGGACAAGGAAACTTTTCCAATGTGCGAAATTGGGTGGCATGAATCATCACCCGCCTGCACATAACTTGCATTTTGCAAATCCTGCATCTCTCCAAACCATTCTGCATGGCTGGTCATATGATTGGATGCACCTGAATCAACATACCAAACATCATCATGTGTTCCCTTTCCTGTAACAGCATTCAACATATGTTGCATAACAAATAGACGTTCATTTTTGTCTTCATTCTGTCGTGAAGACGATGCATAGTTTCCTTGCTGCAACTTACCACTGCGAATATTATCTTTCTTAGCATAACATTGGGCTGCAATATGACTTGTTTTGCCACAATAGTGACACATAATACCAGAGTTATTAGAACCTCTATTCTGCCATCCACCTCTTCCTCTAAAGCTCCCCTTGCCTCTAAAGTTACCATGACCTCCTGAAGCCTGCATATTGCCAAATTGCTGATTCAATCTGTTTTGCTGGTTGTCACTACCACGTCCTGTACCACGCATCTTGAAGAGAACCTGCCACGTCCCCTTCCTGAACTAGAGTAGAAAGCTTGGACCTATTCACCACTTCTTTTAGATGTCTCACTCTGCATGTTGATCTCTTCAGTGATCATAAGGGAGACCAACTCATCGAAATCTGAAAATGGCTTTCTAACGTATACGGAAGTTACAAAAGTCTTCCAAGCCTTTTCATTGTTAAGTCCACCCAAGGTAGACGACACCAAATCATCATTATCGGGCATTGCATCAATCGCTGCCAAGGCATCTGCAATGCTCCTTACCTTCAATGCATACTCATTGATAGACATCTTCCCTTTCTTCAATGTATTCAACTCTTGCTTGAGTTGAATCTTTCGTGCCTTTGTATTTACGAAAAACATACTTTCAAGTATGGTCCAAGCTACATATGAATTCTCTGCATTTCTAATATGTCCCAGCATATTATTGTCAATTACTGCAGACAACCAATACATGACCTTCTTGTCTTTTGCATTCCATTCCTTCCGTGCCTTTGTCTCTTCTGCAGTTGGAGGATCACTCACCTCCGGCTTCTTTTCTTCACCTGAAACAAACTCATAGAGGCCTTTTCCAATAAGAAAGTTCGTGACACGCAACTTCCATGAAGGGTAGTTGTTCTTGTCGAGCTTCTCAATGATGGGGCTTCCACTGTTCTCTGCCATTATCACAAAACTAATACCAAACAGCAAGCAAATCTTCTACAACCCTCGACATGTAGTGCACAGCAATACACCAGACAGCCTTTTTCACTGTCTGCTCAACAATACATGCAATCTGCAACCAGTTTGCAGATAAACCTTGTGTTTATTCTATGGTAAACACCTTTGAACTTACAGATCTGAAATCTGTAACCTGTGCACCTGTATACGACAGACACAATTGAAATTGCAGGGTATCTCGAACTGCTGTCCGCAACCTTGTGGCTCTAAAACGGGGCCTGAAACGGCCTCATATGCCCAAAACAACTGCGGATAAGCCCTAAAGGGCTTTTATTTGTAGAATACATAGCGCTCTTCGCGCACACCAAATCTCATTGCAATCTGAGATTTTTGCTCTGCCCTGCTTCTGGTACCTCCACAGGCACTATCCAAGAGAGAGAGTGGAAGGATGGGAGAGCTTCTTACCCGTGGCTTGCTTGCTCGAACCTTGCTCCTTCTCCTTCACTTCAGCCTTCAAAATCAGCCTCTCTCAGTGGCGCGGCTTTGATACCATGTCAAGAATCGCGTGGTGGGGGGACTTTGAACTGCGGCGCCAAACACACACAGAATGCACAAGGAGAAGCTCACTCAAGAGACAAGAAGAGAGATGGAGGCCAAAACGTTTTCTTGTTGGTTTCTTCTTCTTCTTCCACACTCTTTACAATGTACACAAAGTATAGATAAGATATAACATAAAGGAAAGTGGCCTACTAAGTCAAACAATGCATAACCAACTATACTAGTCGACTGGTGTTATAACTATGCCACCTCTGTAAATAGGTGTAACAACCTGAATATAATAAGTAATGAGTCAGTGGCCATGTGAGAGTCATAATGACCACCGACATGCTAAGTGTAGACATGTGGACCCATCTAACCAGGCGGTCCATCATTAATGTCCGCATGTGTTGAGCTTGTCATCTCAATAGGACCGACCTGAAGTCAGGATTTCTTTCCTATCAGAAAAGTCCCTAGGACGTAGCTAGTGTCGAGCTCCAGATGAACCACTTTGCGTAGGAACAATAGAGTCGAAGCAAATTTATGCTGCACTTGGTTCATGGAGAATGGGAAACGAGAGGGATGCGAAGCTCAACCTCTCTGCCCATCAGGCATAGTCCCATTCCGTTCCCCTAAAATTCAATAAGTGCTTCAGATCCAGTTGATGCCTTTGCCACACTGTTGAAATCTGCTAAGTAGAAAAGCACATCCAAGGGCAATAATAAAGGAGAGGTTAAGTACTGTTACATGCCAATGTGAACATAGTAGCCATGGAACACTTTATGGAGCAACCCTTTCCCATGTCATGGTTAGAGATGGGAAGCTTGAGTAAGGGGCCTTGGGCTTTCAATGCAAGTAATTCAGGTTTTGCCTCTAGCATTGGATGCATGGATGCTTTGTCGACCTTCCCAGAGCTGAATAATCTGATCATGGTCTCCAGCAAGGTAGATAGTTCTGCGAATTTGCAGGATAGTATGCACCATGCCCAAGGAGATGCTGTTGCGTCATACCCTTATGATGATACGATGACAAGCTCAGCAGTTCCCCCTCGATTATCACCCGATAGCCCCTTTAGCAACACTATTGGGGTTTCTGCAGGCCTGTCATCAGTGACCAATTTCAGGTCACATAAAGAACTCCAAGATGCATCTCACTTGAGGAGAATGTCTGAGGGTGTGATGAATTCTACAGGAGGTCAAATTAACTCCTTAGTTGGCAACCCATCTGTGTCTCGGGCATTTACAGCAGTTTCCCAATCCCCTAGACCCGGCATATCTTGCACGGATGGTACCGCTTCCTCTTTACACAACCAATCTACCTCCAGGGCTGCCACAACCTGGTGCCAATTCTACTTGAATGGTGCACGCACTCTTGATGGGATGAAACGCAAGACTGAAGTCTTTGAAGGCATGGCTGGTGACGCAGGGCATATGGGAAATGTGTGCCAAGATGAAGATACTGCCAGAGGTGGGACTCAGGATGGCCTTTACACCAGTAGCTTAGCACGAGCCCAAACAGGCCTATCACAATTAGGACAAGCAGCCAGCCAATTGGCTCAGCAACAGATGCAAGGAGGCCATGGGGTTTTCATGTCTATTTATGGCACCCACACAGGTGTAGCTCAGTCTCAAGGCACCACTACGGTTGTTGTTGGGACCGCAAGGCCTCGTGAAGGAGAGGCTGACAGGAGCCACCAACGAGTTACAGGGGCCAACACAACCCTATGATTGAGATTGAACTTGCCGAGCTTCAGAGGGGCTAGAAGAGTGCTAAAGACCTCATCTTCGTCGCAGTTCAAAGCGAGGGCGGATCTACGCATGCTCCTCTCAAAAGCTCTAGACACACACACACACAGAGAGAGAGAGAGAGACGCCATGGATCGAACCACGAGAAGCCTAGAATCCTCACAATGTGTACTCAGCAAAGATGGACACTGATTCCGTTGCCACTCGGGTCTGTAACCTCAAGGCATAGAATAGGCGATTTGGTGGCCACATGAACCTCCTGATTCGAGGAGTTGGGATACCCTAACTGCTCTTCCATCACAATTGCGAGGGAGGCAGAAGCAAATTGAACAATGGCGGCTGTGGAAGGAGTACAACAACAAACTTGTGGCTACATTCCAGAATCTGGACTCTTCAGAGATATCACTCACAGATGTGAGCCATTACTTTGACTCAGACCCAACAAAACTAATGCAAGGGTTAAGGAAGGAGGAGAGAGAAAGGAAGGATCAATGCTGCCTATCTTCTTCTGAAAAGTCTTCAATGCTGCATGTCTTCTTCTTGGGAATGCCCACTAGTCACTCCAGTGCTCCCTCTAAGTGCTGCAGTGTCCTCCTCCACTAAAACCCTAGAATTTTTACCTCAATGTTGAAAAACGACCTGCCAATTTTGTCTTTCTGCCTCCATTTTTGGTCCAAGCTCCATTTAAGACTCCAAGAAAGGCTGCCATCTCTGCCTACAGTACTCCCTATGTACCTGTGTGTCTGAGTAACTAGGGTTTCTGACTAAAAGGAGACTAGTTTTGAAAATGAGGAGAGAGAAAAGAAAGGATCTAAAAACTAAGCTCTAATACCAACTATAATGAAGGAGACCTAGAGAGAGAAGGAGAGGAGAGAGAGAATGCAGAAGAGAGATAAAGACTGCAAGAATGAGAGAGAAAGAGGGTGACGAGGAGAGAGAAAGACTAGGAGTAAAGAGAGAAAGGCAAGAAGAGGAGAGAGAAATGGCTAGCAGCCATGGAAGGACAGGGAAGAAGGTGAGAGAACAGATGTATATTTATCAAAATGGTCCCTATGCAGTGTCCCTTACACCTTTTATACTTAGGTCAACTTGACCTAAGTATTTCCCTCCATTACAGGGCCCATCTCGTCTCTGATGCCCAACTTGGTTGTCAATTTTGGAGAAGTGAAGTTGGCACGAGCATCTACATCAAAGAAAACTAAACCATGGTGATCCCTCACTTTTCCCGTGCATGACTTAGTTGTGAAGAATCTACATTGGCTTGCTCACCAATAATATTGAATACTAATCTAGCTATTTTTATGCTTCTTGCCTTTTTGATTCTTATTGTCGTTTGTATCATTTTTAGACTTATGTTCCAGGCATTGATGCAATATGCCCCTCTTGTTTACAAACATAACATTTCTTTGCATAATATGATGCCTTGCTTTCAATAACTTTTTTGGGGCTAGTAAATGACCTTTTGACTTGTCTACCTTTTTCAAATAATGATTTAGATTATTTTCAACTTGTAGATCTTCTCTTTGAGGATTTAGACTTACTAGTGAAAAATTCAATCTTGTTGTCCTTATTTTTAGCATTATCTTTTGAAGCATTTATTGCACTTAAATCTCATGACAGCCATTCATCAATGCATAGACTATGTTTGCATTTTCAATCAATTGTGTTGTGGTGATCACTTTTGTCTTCATGAAATATTCATGGATTTTCTTGGGTAGACCACAACCTATTTGTTAGCCATTGTGTTAGCTTTTTAAGAAAACTAACTAAAAATAAAGTTGCCTAAATTTTATTTGCATATTCTTCCAAATTAGCATAGTAAATTACATTTGACATTGTCACATCAACTTGAAAAGTGTTTGTGAGCCAAAAATCCTATAATAAACTATAGAAACATAAGAACAAGGGAAACACTATAGATACCAAAGAACTCAAGAAGATAATACAGGAGAAATGGAATCTATCTACCAAGACATGAGCCAATACAACAACTTAGAATGTGGATCATTGGTTGCAAGTTTTGGCTCCCTCTCTTCACCAAAGATGCAACTAGATGAATGAGTGAGAAGGAAGCATGCTTGCCTTTTAAATAGGCCAAGAACATGAATAGGTGTGCCAACCCGATAGGGGCCCAAAATAATAAGTTGGCCCCCGAATACAAAAAATCCACTAAAATATACAAAAAATCCCACATGAAATCTCTAATATGCTAACTCCCTCACTTAGATGATGTGTGATTTAGTACAATACAATATACAATGACTCATCATAGCACATACAACTACGACCATTAGATAGGACAATGGATACCCAAGCAGCGAGCACACAAGCCACCACCGAGGTGCTTCAGAGAGAACCTAGTGTTGATGTTGATCATACCAAGGCTAAAAAGATAATGTAGTCACAAAAGCTCTCAATGGAACTAGCTCTATGGAAAGCACATCATGACCATGGATTCCCCACCTTTGGCAACACTGCCAAAGTGTCCCCTCATGTGAGCTGTAACTAGGAGCAAAATTACTCTCCATCAGCAAATATAACATATCTCATCATGAAATTGGATGTCAATCCTAGCTCTAAGATTTCAAATCTTGCCAAACTTCATTGATTCATATGGGAAGCCCCTTTCTTAGTCCATTGCACCTACATATGGATGAGGCTCAACTACCTCACCTCCACCATCCTCTCACACTTCTTCCCTCACATAAGAGAGTCATGAGGGATGTCAATCACCACTATGGATAGAAGGTGTAAGAGGGGGGTCTTCATCAATGATGCCTTCTCCACAAAAGATCAATGCCTAGACCTTTACCCTCCCTAGAGGTCCTAAATCAAAATCTATGTTGAAAGAGGATGACAAATCCTTGCAAGAGTCCTTATCCTTCTATTTCATCTCTTTCTCCTTTCACAATGCTACTAGATCCTTGCATTCCTTTCAGAGATACAAACAATAACACTGTCTCTAACACTATATAAGCTTCCTATTGGCCACCATATCAGGATCATGTGAGTTACCTCAAACTTGATAGTCTATAGGTGACTATAGAGGGTCCTAGTTCACATGGTTGATAAAGCCTCCTACAACATCTATAACTTCTCTTATATGTCAAAAGCTATCTTGTAGGAGGTAACAACCAAAAGAACCTCCTTAGATATGCATATGAGAAGAGCAAAATATGCATGGGTATCATTTGTCTCCCAAGTAAGCACCTCCTCAATTGTTTTGGCCCCCATCTTTAAGAATAGGATTTGGAATTTAGGGATGCATGGTAGCTCCTAGGACAACATATCACAAGTGCTTTTGCACAAACCAAGCTCTCATCTCATGAGACTCAAGGTGAGATAGTCAGAATCAACATACCATAGGCACTTCTACATAAATCAAGCTCTCATCATGACACTCTAGGTGTGATAGTTAGAACTTTTAAGCTCATCATCAATTGAATAATACAAGGTTCCATTCTGCAGAGGAGGAGGAAAGATGAAGTAAAGAAGATGCATAGAGAGAGAGTATTGCCAAGGCTCAACAACCCAAGTTGTACCACCTCAAGATTGCATGCATTATAGATGACAACTACAAATATGAGAGAAGATGAAGTAAAGAAGATGCATAGAAAAAGAGTATTGCCAAGGCTAAGCCCAAGAGTTCATGTATTATAGATGACAATTGCACACACAAAACAACTATACAAAATGAAAAGAAATTATATAGGAGTAAGAATATACCAAGTTGTAGCCAACAAATGATTAAATGTAAAGTTTGTACTGCATGTAGCTTGAAAATATCATTACCTAGTCTTGTAGAAAGCCAAAACTTGATAATGTAGATTGTTGTACCATAAATGTAGAGACGGAAGATTAAGAACAAGTTGTGTAGTAGTCTTAGAATGATCACCTAACCTATGGAGAAAGTGTCAACACAAGTTTAGCTACTCAAAATGTAGGTGGACATGGTAGGAATCATGCCACAAATTTAGAAATAGATGCTACGTAGGCTAGGTGGAAGTTTGGAACAACGTAGGGAGCTAAGGCATTGGATCCCTCTCTCCATCAAGGAAGAAATTTGATGAACGAGTGAGGAGGGAGCTTGCTTACCTATAAATAGGCCAAGAACATGATCAAGTTGGCTCAGCTAACATGTTGGCTAGTCAAAAAGCTAGCACGCAAAAATAGGTGTCTAGTCTACATCTACTCTGGCACACAATAATAACAACCCACTAATATGTACAAAAAATCACATATGAGATGTCTAATTTGCTATGCGGGTCATCCAAGACAAATAATTTTCTAACACCTCTATCAATAGCTTTGATAGTTGTCTTGAGCACAGTTCTCTAGCCAAAATTCAATATATTTCTCATAGCTTCTACATTTCTTGTGTAATGAAGGAGACCTAGGAGAGAGGAGGAGAGAAGGGAGAGACTGCAGAGAGGAGAGAGAAAGAGGAAGAAGATGAGAGAAGAAGGGAGAAAAAGACTAGCTGAAGAGAGAGAAAAACAGGAAAAGAGAGAGAAAGAGGAGGGAAGCCATGAAAGCTAGGAGGAAGGAGAAAAGAGAGACTTGATTATTGATCAAACTCATGCCCAGCATAGTATGCAGGGTGCACATGGGCAGCATGCACATGGCAGTTTTGGGCAGCAAGGACCCAATGTTCAGTTTGGTTTGCATGTATTGCATGGGCAACATGGAAATTTTGGGCAGCATGGGAATTTTGGGCAGCAAGGCCCTAATAATCAGTTTGGTCCACATATAATGCATGGGCAGCATGGCACCCATGGACATTTTGGGCAACAAGGCCCTAATAATCAGTTTGATCTACAGATAATGCATGGGCAACATGGCACCCATGGACATTTTGGTCAGCAAGGCATGTATGGGCATTCTCATGGACATTATGACTACCATGACCATTGGCATGGGTTCGATGCGCAAAGGCAAGTGCATGCACCTACTTATAGTCAACATGCATATGATGAGTGTGAATATTTTGAGCAGCATGCATCTGATGACTATATATGTTCTTATGAACTACATTTTGGTCACATACATGGACAGCCATCTAGACAGCATTATGTACATGGACAACATTATGCAAATGCATATGAGTATGTACATGGGGAGCAACATAATTATCAGCAAGGGAGTGCTCGATATCATTAGCCACTTGATTATTACTATAAGCAACATGCACATCCTTATGAGCCACATGATACTTCTCAAGAACGATGCCATGATGAGAGCATCTCACTAGCACAGGCTCATGAGCAGATGCCCCATCAGCCCAAGGCCCTTACCTTTGAATGCCCAGTAATAGCTACGCATGTGAAACTCATGGACATGAAATGCCTAGGGATTGATGCATTAAATGCTGTATTGATTGCAGCCTCATCTGCTCCAGTCCGATTTGACCTAGTGGTTCCCAATGAGTTTGTGGACAAGTCAATGCATGCTACTGTATGGGTCGGTAAGGATCTTGTGCCACCATCAGTGCTTCACGATGACACCATGAATTACTTCTATGATACAGTGGATGCATTGTTTCACAATTATCCTTTTGACCCCGGTGGTAGTATAGTGACCCATGCTTGTATGGATGACCCTTGTGCTCTTGATGCTTATTATGGAGGTTATCCATTTGATCCCGGGGAACGAAATGGTCTTGGAAAAGCCCTATGCTGATCATCATTTCACTAGTGCAGTTCTTTCCCTACTCCAAGGATGTAACTTTGATTGAGTAGTAGCTAAATTTGCCCCAGTCTGAAATGCAGACAACTTACAGACAGCATACTATTTCAGAATAGTTTTTACCCTGCATTAATGACAGTCAAGTGTCACTATATGGCTTGAAAGTACGCTTCATGAGCTTTGTTTTGACATGTCACACGCCTCAATCGGAGCTGCCCATAGGAAGTTATGACCAGTTTTCTCCAACAGGCCTATTCTGGACAGCATGCTGTCCACTGTTTGTCAGCCCCTAATTGTCAAGAATTGGAGGCCAAACTCATATGCTATCAACTTGCACATGTCATATACATCATATACACAATTCTATGCCCCAATTCCACATGAGATTATACTTCACCATACCCATATTCTCCTTTGTAATGCTGAGCAGAGTAGTACTCTCCAACAACCCCCCCTTTTTTTTTGCTATGAGCCATAGATCCTCTTTTTGTTTTTGAGGGCAAAAACCTTCAGGGTCGGGATGGAATGTAAAAGAGTGGGGATAGACGGGTAGGACACGGATTAGCATGGGAATACCCCGTTATATTGACAGGGTATATAAGGTGTTGAGAGGCCAAAATTTGCATTTTGCCCTTGCATATAGCTTCCACTATGGGAGAGCTGTTGTCCCAAGGATGGGCTAGAAGGGTTCATCATGGGTGATGGGAGAATAGGTTCATCATGTCGCATAGGGGGCTCACCCAGCTCATAGGTGCTATGGGGAAGGCCATGGGTGCCACCAAAACCTTGTGGGTTACACCCGGTCTCCAAGGTAGGAGGGGAGTTAACCTCACAGGGAGGGACATGCTCCTTGGGCTGAGTCGAGGAGGGGGCGATGGAGGGGATGAGAGCGCCCATGCGCTCGATGAGTAAATCCATCTTGGCCGTCATCTCATAATGATGCTGATCTTGGCGAGTTTCCATCTCCCTATGGCGTTGTTCCAACTATCGATGCCGGTCGGCATGACGGGTCTCATGTTGGCATAGAGTATGGTTGAGCATAGAGAAGCAGTCCATCTCGGGGGCAGCCTCTTCAAACATGTCTTCATGATCCTCTTGGGTTGAGCTAGGATCATTCATTGAGGCACGGGAGTCCCTTATTTCACGCTGGAAGTCCTCCTGGGCCTTTGCTTTACCCTTGTGGCCTGCCATCCCCAGTGCAGTCCACTAGACCCCTTGTTACAGAAATGACGATATCTTGAGCTAGAAAGCTCCGATCGCCAAAATTTTTGATTCAAATGAAAGCCCTCAATCTCCTCTACGAGGATATGTAAAAATATATCGGACAGTAAATGATCAGGGCTTTTCTATAATCATTTTTTGTGGGCTGACTGTGTAAGACTGCTACCTGTCCCACAGTACCTCTGAGCACAAAACTGAGCGTACCTCCCAAACCGTAGGGCGGAATGGAGAGATTTTTAGTTCAGATCAAAGGGGAGGATGCCCTCTTCGAATCAAGCTATAGAGCCTGGACTCACTCACACAAGAAGGCTTTGCTGTAATCAACTTTTGCGGGCTGATTGTGGAGGACTGCTGCCTGTCCCATAGTACCTCTGAGCACAAAACTGAGTGTATCTCCCAAACCATAGGGCGAAATGGGGAGATTTTTAGTTCAAATCGAAGGGGAGGATGCCCTCTTCGAATCAAGCTATAGAACCCGCACTCAGTCACATAAGAAGGCTTTGCTGTAATCAACTTTTGCGGGCTAACTGTGTGGGACTGACTGTCTGCAATACCCTGCAAAGACTCCTTCAATGAGCATACCTTATCCCAATGCTGAGGTGCTTATTTCAAGACATCTAGGGCCTCAATGGTGGTTCTCAATGCCACATAGAGCCATACATCATTTGCATCCATAGTTCTCTTGCTGGGACCATTTTCATGACTGCATACCCTGCCCATCACTGCATACATCCACCATACATTCGTTATACATCCATCAAGTCGTACAGTTGCTGTCCATACATGTGCAAATAGTGCAGTTCTTGCCAATCCTTCATAATTATTTCATGTTGCATTGGCTACCACAAACACTAGCACTTTGATGGTTGCAAGATACTTGAATTTGCGAAGGATATTCCCATTATTATGATGTCAACAACAGAAAATATGCCCATGATGGTGAATTCAATTTCTCTTGGGACTGTGGAATTCTTGCTCACGCCATTATCGCAGGACAAGCTCAACTATTTGGCAACATGTTGTTCAAAAGGCATTGGACTCAAGAGATACATCACTACCAGGTTTTCTTGAAGTAGGAAACAGATCTGCAGAGTTGCATCAGCAGACATCTAAAGTGAATGAGGAGGAGAAAGTGTCTGGTAAAACTGCCTCTTTAGTTACTGAAGTGCCAAGTGCTCAATGCTTTGTATTTTCTGCCCCAAATGAGAAATTTGTTGCATCAGCAACCCCTCAGTTGGGATACTGGTGCTTCCCTTACTTAAAGAGAATTATTGGGACCTTCTTTGTCCGCAGATTCAGTCAGGAAACTCTCATCATCTACCCAGACATACATAAAGATTTCCTTGACAATTGTTGACGCATCTGGTGCAAAATATCTATGTGACCCTCATGTATGATATTACATGCTTCCTCCAAGGCTATCTCACTGCTGTGTTTGTATAGAATAGTGATCTTCACATAGTACTTGGATGCAAAGTAGAGTGGCATGCAAGAACAGACAATATCAGCTCTTGTATCAAGCCTGTGTGTAAATAGGAAACTGATGTTTCCCACAACAGACTTTCAAGGCCAATCCCTTACTCAATTTGGAGATTTTGAGCACCTTTGACTCTAGAATTGAGCTACAGCAGTCTGGCTGGTGTGATTCCTCCAAAGTTTGGCAAACTCAAAATAATTTCTAAATTGGATCTCTCAAACAATGCTTTGAGAGGCAACATCCCTCAAGAGTTTGGACAGCTGCAAAATTGGAAGATTTTGTACCTAAACAACAATAGTCTTTCCGGTGAAATCCCCCTGGAGCTTGGGAATTGCTTCAGCCTCTCTGCATTAAACTTGTCATATAACAACCTGTCAATGTTGCAGTAATGCTTATGTTTGGGGCAGACACAAGGAAAGGGAAGAAGGCTTTTTTGTAAATTGAAGAGGTTTCCTGTGTCAGTGCTAAACTGGTTTGAAGCCTATAGTCTGCGGAACCAAGTTGCAATGAAGGAAGATAAGAGATCAGATCTTTATCTGCTCTCACTGTCAGTGCTCAAATGGAGTGTGTAGCTCTGGCTTCTTCAACACCAATGCGCATGCATAACCAACATAATTCACTCACCCACCAATTGTTTTCTGCAGACTAGTTTCTTACATCTTTTGTATTACCACACTTCATCAATAATGACTCCATGATTGCACAGACCTCACCGCCATCAAAGAATGACTACTGTTTGCATGTACCCGAAGGGTACAATCAAACCTTCTCAACAACATATTGAATCAATGCATACATTGCTTAGGCCTTCCAGACCCAAAGTCTTTATCAGGCAATTCAACTTGGCAAAAGCACAAGCGACAACGACATCTTGATCAAGAATTTTCACATGCTTATTCCAAAATCTTGCCAATCGTGTGCAAAAATTTTAATCAATATTCTTCTCCAGATATTGTATGCAACATCACACAACTAAGTTCTGATGTTGAAGGTATGTTACATAGGAGGCTTAACTGAACTTAGTAGCTGTGACCAACAATAGCTGTAACCTGCCAATACTTGTGTGCACATCTGTCAACACAACTGTTTGTGCCCACCAACCAAGCTGGGTAAAAGAACCACAAAAGATGCTCCTTGTTCTTGCCAAATCAGGAACTATGTGCACATCTGTCAACACAACTGTTTGTGCCCACCAACCAAGCTGGGTAAAAGAGCCACAAGAGATGGTGTGTCTGGTTTGTACTCCTGGAAGTTGCAAATCAGTGAAGATGGTTGTAGGCAGAAGACATTTGCCAACTATAAAACCAGTGAAACCACAGAGCCTACTATGACCAGCCCATTAGAGCTCCTTGATAAGAAAGAACCAAGTTCATTTGATAGAAGTTATTCCTCAGGACCAAGACATTGTAAGTCCCAAAATTGGACCACAAAGAGGCCTTGTAGACTGCAACTGTCCCTTAATCGCAGCAACAACCACTTGAAGATTCACCTGCTGAATCTGGTGGAGGCCCATCTTCTACTCGTGGATTTTCCAACTTTGGGTTCTGAGAAAAACCCAAACCTGCGACCTCAACAAAGGCCACTGGAGGTAGGTTGGCAGGCCACCACCTGCGGCAAAAGCAAAGCTCTGGGCCATTCTCTGTCTTGTCTGTGCCCTCTGTCGGGCAGCCAGGCGTAGTCTCTTGTTCTTGCTCTTCTTGGATCAAGGTGGAAGCATCTTGCTCGCCAGTGTCTTCTTCATCGGTGTGGGAGAAGTCGAGGAGGTCATCTACTTGGAAATTGAGAGGGTCGAGGCATGATGATGGCCAGGGGTCAAGAAGACAAGTCTATGAAGTCATTGCTGGGAGGCAAAGGAGCAAACCTTGCAGAAATGGCAAGCTCATTTATAGGCAATCCTGGCTCTGTGGACCTCCATTATCCACAGCATGCAACGGAGAAATGGTCAGTTTGGTGGTTTGCTTCTAAATACATCCAAAGCTTCTGTGCAAACTCTAAGAAAGCTTCCATCTCTGGTACTTCTTGACTGCTAGGGTTCTTCAATGCTGTACCTGTGCACAGTAGGGTTTCTTGAGACTGAAAAAGGAACTAAATCTAAAGGAAGGAGAGAGAAAGGAAGGATCTAAAAACTAAGCTCTGATACCAACTGTAATGAAGGAAATCTAGGAGAGAGGAGGAGAGAAGGGAGAGACTGCAGAGAGGAGAGAGAAAGAGGAAGAAGATCAGAGAAGAAGAGAGAAAAAGACTAGCTGAAGAGAGAGAAAGACAGGAAAAGAGAGAGAAAGAGGAGGGAAGCCATGAAAGCTAGGAGGAAGGAGAAAAGAGAGACTTGATTATTGATAAAACTCATGCCCTAATTGGGTCTCTCAACACCTTATATACCCTGTCAGTATAACCGGGTATTCCCATGCTAATCCGTGTCCTACCCGTCTATCCCCACTCTTTTACATCTTACTTCTTCATAAGCATCACATATATATTTGTCTTCAAGAAGTGGACTTGGATGCAATGTGAGCCATTCAAATTAGGGCCAAAAACGTTTCAAAAAATGTAATTTTGTTAATCACAGGATTAAGAAAAGGGCCAAAGAGAGTTTGCCACGTGTGCAAGAATATGGTATTCTTGTCTCCTCTTTTTTGGAGATATTAGAGTCCACTTCGTGATTCTCTCCTCCTTTTTAGCCAAAATCTCCAAAGTCTAACATGTTTTGGTAGTCTTGAAGTCCTTATTTACTTATAAAATCTGAAAAATGACATAATAAAGTTGCTATGAAGTTAATGATTATTTTTTTGAAAGTCTGGAAATTTTTGGCGCCCAGTATATTTTCATTAGTCTTCTTAATATTCATTTTTAGTTCATTCACCTTTCTCAATGAGCTTCTTTCTCTACTTTTTAGTTCATTCATCTTTCTCGATGAGCTTCTTTCTCTGCGAATTTTATTTAAGTATGGCATCCAGAAGGCGCTCTTCTCATTTAGTAAACTCTTGCATTGTATATAGCCACAGAGTTGACAAAAATTGGAAGCCAAAGATCTATAGCCAAAGAGGTTGCCATGCTACCCTCTTGCAAGGACTCTCATAAGGTGAAAAGAAAAAAATTAGAGGATATTAAACATCACTAGAGGGGACGTATCATTTCTTTCAAAATTATGCATGAAGGGTGTTTACATGGCGAAGGATATGCACTTGCCTCCAAACAAGCGTGTTTCACAGCAAACACATTGTAAGACTTGAGTTGATAACGTATGTACTTTTATTTCATTTAAGCAACTACTAATAATGAATTCTTGGTTGTAGATATATTTCTATCAACAAGTATTGAATGGCAACCTATGAAAAGCATAAGTGGAACCTTTCATGCGATTCATAAGGTGTTCACAGACATTATCTATGATGACCAAATTGTGGGTTCTTTTATTGAGGGAATGTTTTTTTAATATATTATGCATGTTTTGTGGCTTTGTGGAGGGGAGTTGGAATCAACTAGTGTGATTACCCTATCCAAAATTAACTCAATACATTGCTCCCTTATCCACCACATATATGAGTTAGGGTAATCTTAGCACTACGAGAAAAAATGTAACAAGTTGGTAAACTAAAAAAAGGTCCCTAAAAAAACCAACAATATGAAAGAGACTTGCATTCACCCCATCTATCTTGAGTATCTTTGAATCTATTGTCTCTGTAGACATTTGAAAGCACTCTCTTTCCACAAGTATATGTATGTCTTTCCAATGGTACTTTTTGTAAGAGAGAGTTATATGGTTTTTTAAGATCAACAATATCCTCATATGTGGTTTCCAAGAAGGTAGTCACAAGCCTGCCAGCACTGCAAATGGAAACATGTAACTAAAATAGACAATCAAATAAAATAAACAATTAACCAAAAAGCAAGAAGTATTCCATTCAACCCACATTCTTCCTTGGCCATAGATACCACTTAGAGAGTTCATGAGGATAATTTCCCTGGTGAGTGTATCCAATGTAATGAAAAAAAATATGGTAGTTTGTGATGGAATCAAAAGCTTTGAAGACATTGCTATATTTGAACTAGATCTCAAAAACAATTCCATTGATAACAGTGGATCAACAATATATATAAGTTTAGATATTTATTGGCTAAGAGATACAATCAATGCCCTAAAGCTAATAGCAAAAATAAAGGTGTGTTATTTGCAATCAATAGCACAATCATTCTATATACTAAAAATTTTGAGAGTCAAAATGCCTTACCTTATGCAACAATAAACTACAGAATCTAACAATTAAATATCCTTTTTACAACTAGCATGGACTTGTCCTCAAGAGATATGCTAATATAGTCCTCTTCCTCAAAAGTGCAAGAAACATTGATAACCATTTGTCCATACACCTCACCCATTCTCTTATAATTAGCAGGGCCAAGTACATCCATTTTTCTCTTGCAAACATCATCCTCGATTTCTATGACCTCTTGCGTTTTTTATTCTTGGACAAACTCTTGCTAGGATGTAGTCCTTGTTGGGTATAGATGTATCACATCCTCAATCTTTGGCCCTTTTTCTTTCTTAGACAATTTTGGGGTTCATTAAGGATCTCAAATGATTTTTTTATCAATAGTGGAAAAGGGCCTCAATACCTTGTCGAACATGTACCTTGTTCTACTAATCATATTGAAATCTTTGTTCATCAAGGTGATCTTATGACCATGAGCATCAACAATGTAAGCATAATTCATAAAGTCAATAAAAAAGTCTTCAACTACCTCCTAAAGAGAAAGAATCACTACAAGCTATCATTTCTTTTGCAGGCCACCTTTAGTCAACACTCTTGAAAATCTATAAGAAATATCCTTGATAACTTTGATAAAAGTTGTCTTTAGAATGACATGATATAAAGCTTTATGGGCCTTCCTTATCTTAGTAAAACACTTCTACATACAATAAAACCTAGATCTATTCTTTCTCCTTGGCTTAGAAGGTATTGAGATATCGAGCTCCACTCGTGATATGCCAGGGTGACCATTGTGCATTTATGTCACCGACTTGTCAGTTGCAAATGTGGTTGGTACACCGCCCATGAATAATAGCTAGATGACAGCTATCCTTATCTACTCTAGTTCATGGCTCAGTTAGTATGCCACCTTAGTTAGTTGAGTTTGGTTTGAGACCCATATATAGGGTTCTTCTATTTCTATGTACTTGAGTTCTTTTGGCTTACACAACTAAGAAGAGGAAAACTGTTTTCAGCCTCCACCTTTGTGTGTATTCCCCCATTGTGCAAGCGAGAAAACTACAAGTGAGACTCCTTCCTTCTCTCCCACAATCTTGACATGGTATCAGAGCCTTGTTCGTGGTAAGGAGCTCAAGAGAGCAAACCAAGTTCGCGGTGTTCTGGTAAGAGGACCAGTGTTGCTTTCATTTTTCTGTTTTGGGAGCAAGTCTCTGC
The DNA here is from genome assembly GCF_053477565.2 of Lygodium microphyllum. Lineage (NCBI taxonomy): Eukaryota > Viridiplantae > Streptophyta > Polypodiopsida > Schizaeales > Lygodiaceae > Lygodium > Lygodium microphyllum. Next base: position 158,651,667 of record NC_141135.1, on the reverse strand, counting down.
AGGTAGCACAGCCGGAAAGTGCAAGAGTGCATTGTCTCAGATTGAGACGCCCTTCGCGGTGTAGCAAGAGGGCAATATATGCTGCGGGGGATGGGCTTTAGCCCTAGGTTGCTTTGTTTTTTTTATTTGAGGCCATTTCGGGGCCTGTTTTGGAGGCGAAAGTTTTCTGCACGCACTCAGGAAAAGACCCTGTTTTATGTTATGCGACCACTGTTCTACAGGTTGGTAAAAAGTTACTGTAGAAATTGCATCGTATGCCTGTGCGCAGAGACTTTGGGAGTTACAGAATCATCCTTGTTGCCTGTTGATGCAAAATCGTCACTAGGAAGTGACTATGTGGTCAAATACCACTTTCGACAGTTTTGCAGATTTGCCCTTGTGAGGCTGAAGCTGTGTTCTTTGCAGTGACAGAATTTTTTGCAGTGTTCTGTAATGGCGTCTGATTCTCTTTCACAGATTGTCACTGAAAAGCTTGACAAGAACAACTTCCAAGCCTGGAAGTTCAGAATGAAGAATTTCCTTATGGGAAAAGGATATTGGGAATTCGTTGCAGGAAATGAAGAAGAACCAGTTCTTCCTGATGTTCCCAATCAATAGCAAATGCAGGCATTTAAAGCATGGCATGAGAGAGCTAGGAAAGTTATGTACTGGGTGTCTATCAGCATTTCAGACTCTATGATTGTGCATATTCAAGATGCAAGTATGCCAAAGGAGGCATGGGATACTTTGTCAAAAATGTATAGCACAAATACACAAGCCAGGAAAATGCAGCTCAAGCAAGAGTTGCACAATGTGCACAGAGAAAGTATGAGCATCAATGACTACCACATGAAGGTGAAGAAGATTGCAGATGCACTTGCTTCCATTGGGTCGCCAGTGGAAGATGATGATTTAGTTTCTGTGACCTTGAATGGTCTAGGAAAGGATTATGCACATTTTCGAACATCGATTTCCATCCGTGAAAGATTTCCTGATTTTGAGGAGTTGATTGCTCTTCTAATTTCTGAGGAGCAGAGAAATGGTGGTGCATCTTCTTCAGGAGGAACTTCAAAAGAAGCTGTCTTCTACTCAAATGCTGGAAGAGGTAGAGGCAGAGGTAGAGGAGGCCGATCTGGAGGCCGTGGTAGAAATCAGAATATGCAGCAAACTCAAGAAAACCAGTCCTTTGGAGGAGGACGTGGTAACTTTAGAGGCAGGGGGAGTCAAAGAGGTCGTGGTGGATGGCAAAGAGGCCAAAATGCAAACAACAATGTTGAATGCTACTACTGTGGTAAAATGGGTCATATGGCTAAAGACTGCTATAAAAAGCAGAATGACATCATGAATGGAAAATTGCAACAAGGGAATTATGCATCTTCTAGTAGACAGGGTGATGACATAAATGAGCATTTGTTTATGGTGCAGCACATGACCAATTCTGTGACAAGTGCAGAAGAAAGCAACGATGTGTGGTATGTTGACTCAGGTGCATCAAACCACATGACAGGTCATGTAGAATGGATGCAGGATGCAAGGAAAATGAAAAAACCAGGATTTGTGAAGACTGGTGATGATACTGCACATCCTATTATGTAGATTGGAAAAATTCCTTTGTCTATGCAAGATGGAAAAAAGAAATACCTGTCAGATGTATTTCATGTCCCGAATATCACCAAGAACCTAGTTTCTGTTGGTCAAATGGTTGAGCAGGGCTTGCAGATTCGATTTAATTCTCATGGATGCTTTGTTGAGGATATGAAGAATAAAGGTCGCTTGATAGCAAAAGGAAAGAAGAAGGGCAGAATGTTTACGTTGGATGCAGACATGCCTGAATTGAGTACAGCAATGTTTGCACATGGGACCGGTATAGTTGCAGATATTGATATCTGGCATAAACGCATTGGTCATGTTAATGTACAGCGACTTAAATCGATGCAAGCCCAAAATATTGTTGCAGGATTGCCTAAATTTAAGATTGCAGAAATGCATAAGGTATGTGAAGCCTGTCAATTTGGAAAACAGGCAAGGAAACCATTTCCTAGACATGTTCAAGAGAGTAAGAAGCCATTGGAATTAATCCACTCTGATATGTGGACTACTAAAGCTGCATCTCTTGGAGGCTATCATTATTTTGTCACTTTTAATGATGACTATAGCAGAAAAGTTTGGGTGTATTTTATGAAAAAGAAAAGTGAAGTTTTTGGGCATTTCAAAACTCTTAAAGCTATGGTTGAAAAAGAAACAGGCCTGCAAATAAAATGCCTAAGGTCAGATGGAGGGGGAAAGTACCTCTCAAATGAGTTTGCAAGGTTCCTGCACGAGTGTGGCCTAAAGCAGCAATATTCATGCAGTCATACCCACAACAAAATGGAATTGCAGAAAGGAAAAACAGGCATATTGGAGAGGTATCTCGTGCCATGCTCAACGAAAAAGACTTGCCAGATTTTTACTGGGTTGAGGCAGTTGCTACAGCAGTCTACATAATGAACAGGACTCCCACTGCAACAATACATGGGATGACTCCAGAGGAGAGGTATACTGGTAGGAAACCAGATATTTCGCATTTGAAGATTTTTGGTTGCATTGCCTATGTTCATGTGCCAGATGAGTTGAGATCCAAGTTGGATCCAAAAGCTGAGAAGTGCATCTTTATTGGTTATTCTCTGCAGCAAAAAGGGTATAGATGCTATAACCCTTCTACTCATAAGTTTACAGTGAGCAGAGATGTTGTTTTTGATGAGATGAGTAGCTGGTATATACCAGTAAATGTGATTGATAATGTAGATGCACAAAATGGTAATGCTGCACAGAATTCACAGCAACAGTCACAAGATATTAGTGGACATGGAGCGTCCTCTAGCAGTGGTTCACATTCTTTGCCATGGACAGGCAGATTGAGATCAGGAGAATCTTCTCAAAACAGTGCAGATAGTGGTATGCAGGTATCATGAAAAGAAAAAGAGAAGGTAGATCAGCCCATGTTTGATGTGAATGCAGGTCACTCTTATGTAGATGGTGAATCCAGTGGCTCAGAACAGAGCATTGATGATGAGTTGGGTATTCCTTCTATTGTTACACTTGGAGTAAGGAAGACCAGGGATGTTTTGAGAGCACCTGGGAGTGAACCTACTTTGCACAGGTCTACCAGAGCTAGGTATCCTGTGGATAGGTTGAAATATGATAGATTTACAGCCATTCACTATGCCTATATGGTCAAAGTGATACAGGAACCAGAACCCACTTCTTTTGAGCAAGCCATGGGAAAAGAAAAATGGGAGAAGCCATGGATGAAGAAATGGATGCCTTGGAAGAAAATGCTACATGGGAATTGGTACCTTTGCCTAAAGATAAGAATGCAATTGGTTGTAAGTGGGTTTATAAGGTGAAACATAATGCAGATGGTTCTGTGAACAGATACAAGGCAAGATTAGTAGTCAAGGGGTATGCACAAACATATGGCATTGATTATGAAGAAACATTTAGTCCGGTTGCAAGGATGGCAATCGTAAGAGCAGTCATTGCTATGGCTGCATCAAAGGGATGGTCTTTACATCAGATGGATGTAAAGAATGCCTTCTTGCATAGTGATTTGCAAGAAGAGGTCTATATGGAGCAGCCACCAAGTTATGTGCATGCTGTTCATCCTAAGTTTGTTTGTAGGTTGAAGAAAGCATTGTATGGCTTGAAGCAAGCACCTAGAGCATGGTCTGACAAGATAGGACAGTATCTTGTCACTATTGGCTTTCGGATTTCCAAGGCAGATTTCTCACTTTATGTGAGAAAAACAGAGAAAGGTATTATGCTACTTGTCATTTATGTTGATGATTTGATTATGACAGGTGACAGTGATGAAGATATCCTTCATGTGAAAATGCTATTGAAGCAGAAGTTTGAGATGAAGGATTTGGGAGAGCTGCGTTATTTCTTGGGCATTGAGGTGATTAGATCACCAAGTGGGATACGGCTCTTGCAGAGGTAGTATGGATTGGACATGCTGTCCAAATATGGATGACAGGCTATAAGCCTATTTCAGTTCCTTTGGAGCAGAATGTGAAGCTGAGCGCAGATGCAGGTGAGCTTCTGGAAGACCCTACTATGTACAGACGCATAGTAGGAAGTTTGATTTATATGACTATTACCAGGCCAGATTTGAGCTATGATGTTGGATTGGTAAGTCAGTTTATGCAAGCTCCAAGGAAACCGCATTTGGATGTGGCTAGATGCATACTCAAGTATGTGAAGTCCACATTACAGTATGGACTACTTTATGAGACTGGGTTTCAGATACAGTTGCATGGATACACTGATGTTGATTGGACTGGTAGTATTTCTGATAGATGATCTACCAGTGGATATGTGTTCTCTTTTGGGAGTGCTGCAGTCACTTGGAGCAGCAAGAAACAGCCTACAGTCGCCTTGTCGAGCACAGAGGCTGAGTACAAGGGTGCAGCAATGGCTGCATGTGAGGTAGCTTGGTTGCATAAGCTACTTTATGATATGCATCAGCCTACAGATAGGCCAATTGTCATTTATTGTGACAACATGAGCACTATACACTTGGCAAATAACCCAGTCTATCATGCTAGAACAAAGCACATTGAGGTGCATTATCACTATGTGCGGGAGAGGGTTTTACTAGGTCTTATTGATCTAGTTTATGCCAGCACAGAGGATCAGGTAGCTGACATATTTACGAAGGCATTGGGTGCAGAGAAGCTACGCAGGTTCAGAGACCTGCTTGGTGTGCAGGAATTGGGATTGAGCTCGAGGGGGAGTGTTGAGATATCGAGCTCCACTCGTGATATGCCAGGGTGACCGTTGTGCATTTATGTCATCGACTTGTCAGATGCGGTTGGTACACCGCCCATGAATAATAGCTAGATGATAGCTATCCTTATCTACTCTAGTTCATGGCTCAGTTAGTATGCCACCTTAGTTAGTTGAGTTTGGTTTGAGACCCATATATAGGGTTCTTCTATTTCTATGTACTTGAGTTCTTTTGGCTTACACAACTAAGAAGAGGAAAACTGTTTTCAACCTCCACCTTTGTGTGTATTCCCCCATTGTGCAAGCAAGAAAGCTACAAGTGAGACTCCTTCCTTCTCTCCCACAATCTTGACAGCTCGCTTCCTTGAGCAAAAGAGGGTCTAGATTGATTTGTTGGCTGATCAAGTACTCTAGGGGAGATTAGAACCTTGGCAGTTGTCTGCTTTGTCCTTATCATCACTACTGCCTGAGTGAAAATGATAGGAAGAGTAATAAAAAACTATTCGATAGTATGGTCGATACGACATGGAGAGGATAAGTTGACACGACGTTAGAGTAGCAAAGCCAAATCTTCGTAAGGTCCTATTTGCACCATATCGTTGGAGCAATTGATATGGCGTGAGCATGGCAAAGCATAATCTTTGGTACTATACTTCTTACTCCGTATCATGGATGACCTGATATGGTGCGAGAGTGGCACAATGAAATCTCCATAGGGATTCTCCTTGCTCTGTATTGTGGAGTAAACATGTGTGTGTAAAAGTACAATCCCCCTATAATGTCTTATTTTTTGTGAGACCTTAAACCTATCAAAAAAAATTCCATAGAGTTATTAGGATCTTTTAAAAAATCAAAAATTTATTAAGAATTTTTGGAGCTCATTTGCTATTTAAAAACTATTTTCAAGGAAAAAAGGGCCTAAAAATGATTTTAAAATCACCCAAAAATAGTATATCATGAGATGGTGCAAATAGGGAGTCACCAAACACCCCCTATTTATGCCATATCATGATATGCTATTTTTGGGTTTTTTTTGTGATTTTTAATCATTTTTAGGCCCTTTTTTACTTAAAATAGTTTTAAAATAGCAAACGAGCTCAAAAAATTCTTTAAAAAATTCTAATTTTTTTCAGATCCTAATAACTTTATGGATTTTTTTTTAAGGTTTAAGGTCTCACAAAAAATGAGACATCACAAGGGGATTGTACTTTGCACGCGCATGTTTACTCCTCCATGATATGAAGCACAAGAAGGACCCCTACGGAGATTTCGTTGTACCACTCTCGTGCCATATCAAGTCATCCACGATATGGAGCAAGAAGTATAGTACCAAAGATTATTCTTTGCCATGCTCACACAGTATCAACTACTCCACGATATGATGCGAATAGGACCGTGCTGAGATTTGGCTTTGTTGCTCTCGCGTCGTATCAACTTATCCTCTCCATGTCGTATTGACCATACTAGTGAATAGTTTTTTATTACTCTTCTTGTCATTTTCTCTCAAGCAATAGTGATGACAAGGACAAAGCAAACAGCTGCCAATGTTCCAATCTCCCCTAAGAGTACTTGATCAGCCAACAAATCAATCTGGACCCTCTTTTACTCAAGGAAGTGAGCCTTCCAAGCCAAGGAGAAAGAATATATATTGTATTTTATTGTAGCTTGATTTATAAATGCATCTTATTGTGGATTAAAGGGAAGCATCTTGTCATGCTTTGTAATCCAATGTGGCATTGAGGCAGGGGGCCGCCCGGGGGGGAAGGGGGATTTAGAGTGTATGCATGTGAATCTTCCTAATGCTATAGAGGATAAGAGAAGCTAAGTGTGAATGGTCTTGAGGGAAAGGGGAAACCCTAACCTAAAAAAGAACAAAGAAATCACAAAAAAAGGCCATCATGATATGGCATGGATGGGGGGGTTGCGTGATAATCCAACCCCCATATTCACGCTATATCATGATGGCCTATTTTTTATGCTTTTTTAATACTTTTTTGGGGTTAGAATTTTCCCTTCCCCTCAACGCCACCAAAAAATAGACCATCATGATATGGTGTGAATAGGGCCTATTTGTGCCATATCATGATGGCATTTTTTAAAACTTTTTTGGAGTTAGGGTTTCCCCTTTCCCTCAAGACCATTCACACTCAGCTCCCCTTATCCCTTACAACATATAAGGAGGATTCTCTTCTCTTTTTTCTCTTAAAAATAGCTTTAAAATAACAAAAGTGCTCAAAAAAATTTTAATAACTTTCCAAAAAATTTTAGAGTCTAATGCTTTTATGATTTTTTGGATTTTTTAATAATTGTAAGGTCTTATTAAAAATAAAGATTATAATATTATCAGAGAGTCACATGTGACCATTATCCTAAAGCTTAAATTTTTTGGGCTATTCCTTTGCTTTTTTTTTTCTACCTATCATTACGTAATTGGGATCCAAAATAGACTATCTTTTTGAATAGATATTGCATTAGTATATATTTACTATAGAAATTCTATCTTCTTTAAGAGCTTTAAAAATATATAAGAGATATGAATAGTTATATATATTTTAGATAATATATATTTTTAATAGTTTATTTGCTAATCATTTTATCAATTCACTAAAATATTTTTATTTTAGAGAGAGTATCTTCTTGACGAGTTATGAAATATAGTTTATCTTTACTAAATAGTATATTCTATCCTTTTGAGCTATAGAAAAAGATTGAAGAGATATTGAATAATTATATCTATTATCATGGGTTTCATATAAGAATTTGACTACTAATGACTTATTTATTCAACTCCATTGATTTATCAAGAGTTTATATTATTATATAAATGACTCCACTAATAATTTATTTATCTAACTCCATTGAGTTCATGTTATTTCATGTAGAGAACTTTGTATAACATCATATAATACTCTTTAAATTATTTTTAAAAAATAAATAAGATTGTGCATGCTATAGAGTAAAGGAGATCTATAATCACAAAGATTATTTTGATGGTCATTTGTTTTGTGAAACTGAGATATATTACATTTGAAAAAAGATATACAAGGATAAAGCATCAATAATGTAGTGATACTTTCAATTATAAAATCACTCCGCATTAGAATCAGAGTTCTGAGATAAAGAAATAGAGTCAAGTCCTTTCTATTTCTTCCTACAAATCAAGGGAAGAGATCTTAAGAGATTTGCCAAGATATGATAGCATGAGTAGGATCATCCCATGACATCAAGCCACCATTTAGGTATTGAAATATGATAGTGCTAATAAGAATCCCAATTGAGGATATTGAAACCCGATAGTGCTATTAAGAATCATAGTTGAGGTTATGATGAGAAAAAGACTCCCAAGAGCTAATATTAAGTAAAAAGTTGTATCCTTCATATTCTCCGAAGCATCTTGCACACATAAAATCCTCTTAATCCTAAAGTTGATATGATACACAATATCACTAATACTTTTAGCTATTACTTGCTTAATATTTTTTATATTTTAAGAGACCAAAAATTGAATAATAAATATTTTTAATCTATTACTATATAAATATTTTTGTCTCCCAAAAATCAAAGTACTTCCTTTCTTCTAATTATAATATATTGTCATTGTCTTATCCATTAGTGCTTGCTAAAAAGTTGATATTATAACACTGTATAATGAAGATATTATATTTTCAAGTGCCAAGATCAAGGTGAAATTTTTCACTTTCTATTCTACTAGCTTGAGGTTTATTCTTAGTATATCTATCCCTACCAATTTATATCAACACCATGGGACTCTTTTACCCATTTTCTTATGAATCAAATTGAAGAGATTGAAAAAAAAGTTTGGATTTAGTTGAAACAAAATCTTACAAAATGGATGTCTTAGGGGTCGAAGTAAAGATGCGGCTTGGATGTCCCAACCAAGTTGGATCTGCTGAAAACTAACGAGATGATCTCGTTTCAGGTCCATGGAGGACCATATCTCTATAGCTCAAATGGAAATTAAGTGGTGTTGGTCCTCTGTGTAGAGATTCTTTTGATTTTTAATCACCTTCTTAAGATTTTGTGAAAGGAGACGAAGGGAGACAAAGGGAGACCAATGCATATTGCTAGTAACAACCGGTCGTGATTTTGGTGGGAAATTTTATGACAGAGTAAAATAATTTTTTTTAAAGCACTATTATTTATCATGTGTGAAAAGAAAGAAGTACTTGTGTATCCTACAATTGCATAAAACATGAATACGCAATCAAAGATAGAGAATGTGAAAATTGCAAGCATCATACCTCATTACATACACAATGAAAAGGAGAAACAACATTATTACAATTAGAGATTTCATTTGAAATAGAATGTATGTAGTCAAAGAAGCATGTACACCTTACCATCATGATTCTTAAATATTCAACTCATTAAGAGCCAATAGGCCATTCAATCTACCTATTGAAAAATTTAAGGTGTGACAACTTTTTCAAATGAATCCTTGGTAGCACAATTTCTAAAGTCCATTAAGGGATATATCTAGGTAATTCCATCCAGAAATCCCATGGATATCTGAACTTTGTAGTGTAGGGACACTTAAGTCTATCCTTGTAGGAAAAGCTACAGCTCATTCCCATGAGGATTGAACTGCAAAAAAGGTTCCTAATTAACACTAAGATCTCTTAATAAATTTCTAATGTCCATAATGGGTAGTTGGTTTCACAAGGCAACCCGAACCAAAGTGGATCTATGTCACACTTTGTTTAAAGATATTGAGAAACAAGGGAGAGCTAGATGCATCAACCCCTCTACCCATAGGATAAAGTCTCACTTGATCCCCTAAAATGACACTAGGTTAGGATCTTAGGTGATGTTCTAAGATAATTAGTACTCGGCTCTCCTAGAAACATGCTCTTCATCACCATCTTGGTAGAGAAAGGATTGAAAGCACAAGTGATCCCACAAAGGGAAAAGGGCACATATATATACACAATCCAAGTGCAAATGCTACACAACACTCACATGAGGCACAATCATGACCTCTAACACCCTCTGTTTGCTCATAGGTAGAACATCGAGGAGAAAAAAACCACACCATGGAGACTCTAGCATATGCCTCTATTGGGTACACCTTGGAGAAGCAAAATGAGCATGAAACATCACAAATATACCAAGTTTAGGAAGAAATAAAAGTCATCACACACTGAAGTCATATGAGTTGTTGACAAAATTTAACATGTGATAAATGTGGAATCCTTCTCATAAGCATAAGCATGATTGATGGTTCCCTCATATGCATAAGTATAATAAGCATAAATTAATGTACACATGAACTTGGAAATGACACATCATCCAAAATGTCTCTCATGAGACCTCTCTATAATAGAGGTTTAAAGAGCTATAGATTTAGGTGAGGCTTGACAATATAAAAGGAACGAACAATGAGAAAAAGGCCCTTTCTCATAATGATAAGAGCATTAACATGCATGTCTACATACGGTCTTTGGCTAAAAGGTAAGATCAAGGAGACTAGAATATATCACATGGCTATCCCAAGGCCATGCAACTACTCACTAGAGAACCAAGGAAGATGGCAAACGGGAGCACCAGCATGATCACCATCACCACCCTCTCTAGTTCCCCTCCATGAACAAGACCATGAGAAAAAGAGAAAGACATCATATCTCTAAACAAGCAGTCCACATTAGTCATGGACCAACTTAAGGCAATTTCTCATTTACTTCATGATGCTTACTTATCAAAATTATTTCCATTATTTCCTTTTTTTAAAATATGGATTGAACTATTCCATACTCCATATGTACACACTATTATCACCATGAACAGTCAGTTCTCTATGCTTATGCATGCACTACATCAATATTTTGGCATTCCTTCACATTCTTGACTACAACATATTTCTAACTAAAATCTTTTTTGGTTTATGTTTGCATGCCTATTTTGAAATGTAAATCCACTCTTTTTTACAAAGAAGCAATGAATGCCTAATGATAGCCCCCATATATGAAGATGGCATTGTAGTCCTTCATGATGGCACCTCCAATCTTAGTGTTTAATCCTATATTAGTATTCTATTAGCTTATACCACATGTTTTGACACCACTTTTATAACGATAGATTTTTTATGAACTTTCTATTTTTCTATGACCTCATCCCATATCAGCATGTTATTTATGCATTCCATATTCATGTGACTTTGATATATTCATGCGATGATAACATTGTTTTCCTTTTCTATTAAACTGCCCTTGTTGCCCCTACTTTTTTGTCCTAACCTTGTTGTCATAATGCTCAACTATCATCAGCTTAAAACTAATCTTCCAAAAGCATACTCAATCTATTTTTTCTACAAGGCTATACTTATGAATTTTATTTCAAGTTATACCTCCCCCTTTCTTTTGGGGGCACTCTCATAACCTATAAAAACAACACCCCTTCCTATTTTACTCCTACACCCTTGGACATAGCTACTTGAGTGCTCTACTATTTCCATCTCCTTCAACCTTTACATCAAAATGAAATCTAGCAAGATGGTCTTTAAAGTGTTTGTGACATGGATAACAACAATTGTGCAAGTCTCTTGACACTACAATGTAGAAACTCTATTTTAGTTCTCTTTAAGTGGGTTCTTATTTAGTCTTGCTAGGACCCTCTCTCTCTTGAATTGTTATCTTCATGTATATCATACATATATTTTTTTTAATAACGTTAAATGTTATATGTTATATGTTATATGTTCAATTATAATCATGTTATATGTCTATATTATGGAGGAGGACATGAACATTTATGTGGGTGATGTTATCTTACAGGTTGTCATGTATGTACATTTAGTTGAGCTTACTTTGGCAAATGGCTTAAGAAATTATCATTAGTAGCAAATGTCTTGGTGCAAAGGACATGCTTGGCATCTTCCTTTGGAGGATGGTGTCATGGATCCATGGCATTGATAGAGTTTTTTTCATAAATTCGATGTTATCCCACCAACCTTTATGCTCTCAAGTATTAACACATATAGTAGATAATCCCTTGTTCACATATAAATTCTATTATTCTATTTATCCTTATAATCCCAATGATCTCCTTTCATATTCCCTCATTTTCTATCGCTAACCTTTGTATATTTCCATATAAACTCTAATCCAGATACCATACCTATCTTATCTTTCAATCCTATAAACTCCCCTCAAATTTCTATTTTTATTAGTTGTCCATTCATCGCGGATCCTATGTTTTCTCCTATCCCTTTTGAATCTCTTCTTATTGTTCCATATATTCCCTCTGTCTTTTCAACAGGGTCCCTTCAAATATACTTATGATATTTTCCTCCTTTACCATCCTCATTGTCCCTTTAATTATCATCCTTTTGTGATTTGTCTTACCCGCTTTTGCAATGACATTCTCTTATTATTCCAATACCCCCACCTATTGAATATATCAATCTTCCTCCACAATTTGTGATGCATACTCCTAGATATGATAGTGATATCCTCCATTAACGGTAGTGGACATTACATGATTCTTTGACAGGATCAGTGTTTAATTAACCTCTCATTCTTGGGTCTTGGGAGAGTCCTTCAACATGTTCAAACTTCTATCTTCAATTTTCTCGAGTATTTGCTCAATCTAAGGATACCTTTGTATTTCTCTCAACTCACTTTTGTTGGTATCTTGCCTTCATGCATCAATAGTCCAACCTGAATACTCAAAAGACAATACCCAATTTGTAGATTAATCCTAATGGGGATGTAATAGTGGCTCAAATAGATGTATTGTACTACTTTGCATAGGCTTTTCCTATTAGATTCATTATCTTGTTAGAAATTATGTATTATCTTTAGTTTCTCTAGAACGTGCCTATATATTTTATAGATGAGAGCAAAGCCTTAGAATGTCTCAAGCTTAGCATAAAGTTCAAGAAGAAATATCTTCATCCTACATAGCAATGGAGTAGGTTTTTTATTGTATCTTTCTTTTTAATAAAATATCTCATTTTTTCTCTCCATTTTTTGGGAGCATGTGCCATTAAAGCTACACTATTATAGTGTATATGTGAATTATGTGTTTTATTATATCTGTGTAAGGGACATGTGTGTGTTTTATCCTTGTCATGTGGAGATGAAGTTGTGCTAAAGATGATCAAAGGTGGATGGTGGTTGAATTTAAAGATCTCTTGGAAGAATATGTGCTCAAATGTAGAGAAAAATCTTATATCCTTTAATGGTTTGATTTTATTTGTTCAATTATTAAATAAATGGTTCATTAGTGGTTATGGTTTTCCTTTCATATATATTGTTAGATCTAGGTTTATCTGTAGAAGACATGTTTGAATCATGGATTTGTTTGAGCTAGACTTGATGATTGAATATGGTTATTTTAGAGCTTTTATTCTCATTTTCCAAAGTCACGATGAGGACACTCCCTGGTTAAGTGTGGAGTTGAGTGCTAAAATGACTATATTTTTAGATAGCTTTTGTTAGATTTTTGGATAGTTTTTATTTGATTTTGTGGTTATTGATTGATTTTGGATGTGTTGAAATTTTTTTGGAGTATTTTGGAATGGTTTGATTATTATCAAGAAGCTCATAATGTTTTTTGATTGAGATATGATATATTGATTGCTCCAATATTATGCCTATTTGGTTCCTAATAGCTCGAAGAAGCAAAAGAAGTAGTTAATAAAAACTTGAAGTGAAGACTAAAGTGAAGTGACAGTATTGAGCTCCCAAATATCATTATAGTGTCTCTGGTGACCCTTTATATCAAGCATAACTCTTGGGAGGGATATCCACAACCAAGAGAGGATTATTAAGTGTCATTCTTTGTTACTCTCATGTACTATTTGAGAGAGAGCACATGTGAGAGAGATGGTGTATGAGAGATAGCAAATTTCTATGAAGAGACATTGTATCTACATAAGAGAGATTGAGAGAAAGACTATGAAGACTATGAAGATGATAAAATATGAATCCTATGTGATTAACTCCATTCAAAGTTGATCATTATTTTGTATTCTTTTGGCTCTTTGATGGTTTTTATGAAGAATATGAAGAATATGTTGAAGATTTGTTGTGATAAATCCATGGGAGATTCACTATATCATGTTGCATGAAGATTTGTGATTCTTGGTGTTCTTTTTCTTCTTATGGTTTTTTTGGTGTTTCTCTTGGGGCTCCAAAGAAGGGTCACATTCTTTTCAATTCTTCTTTTCTATGAGGGTTTATCTTCTCACTGAAAATGATTGTGGGTAAGGGTACCTTGTAAAACCATACATAGCCTCAATAGGTGAAACCCCAATACTAGTATGAGTAGAGTTGTTAGAAGAAAACTTAGCCAAATGTAACCAAGAATCCCACACATGCTGCACATCATGACACCAATGGAAAAGGTAAGTCGCCAATCACGTATTTACTCTTTCTGTCTAGCTATCAATCTGTAGATGATAGGTTATAGAAGGAGCAAATTTAGTATCCGAAAAGCTTAGTACTGCTTGCCAAAAGTTACTCATGAACTTTGTAACCCTCTCATGCATAATCAGCTACGATTGATGCCAGGAGGCATATTCCACGGTGGATTCCGTAAACTTTGATGACCGGGGCTCATACACAAAGTGGATTCTTTGTGCGAGAAGTTGATGGGGACGCATGTCCTTTTCGGGCATTTCATTAATTTAGTATGTACATGGGTGATTCCATAGCGGGTGATTCCGCAAAATGCATATTAAATTAATAAACGTTTATGAGTTTTGAGTGCGCACTCATAATAAATTAAAGTTAGGATTTATTTCTAACCAGTTGATTTATTTATGTAGCTGAAGACTGCTAGGTATTCACTTTTGTCGGTTTAATTGTATTATTTTACTAACGATTGTGAATGCTTCAGTTGATGTGTAGAGATAGCAGCAGTGGCGGAGGAAAGCATTGGAGGATAGCGAGTATTCGATTTATGGATTATATTTTGATAGGTGCCACGCCTATATTTTGTCATGCCTATTTATTGAGGCATCGATTATTTATTATTATTTTGTATGCGCCCATGCGTACAGTTATGTTATTTCTATTTGGACATTGTATTGGGCATGCCAGACTCTTTGGGCACCGTCCATTAGCTTTATTCCTATTTTTGTGTAAAAGCAAACTCAAAAGCTAAAAGCTTGCTATTTTGTAATTTGGGCTATTATTTGAGCATGAAGATGAAATATACATAAAATATATGCTTTGTGGAGCGCTCACACAAGGCATGGGGGGAGATTGCACCCAATTGGTCTCTTGCTCTTGTCGTTCATGCTTTTTACCTTGTAATTTGTGCAAAAAGTAGAGTTTCATTATTCTTGGGGACCTTCCGACATTCACTACGCGAGCATACAGCATCCGATGTGCGCACCAGCGATAAGCCATGTAGTTTAAAGACATGCTTCATGAACTAACTAGCCACCTACGAGGCAATAAACTCTGTCACTATGGGAATAAAATGGGCTGCCTTGGTAGTCTATCCACCACTACATATATGTTGTTACATGACTTTTTGGTTATAGATAAGCCATTAATGAAATCCGTGGTTATTTGTATCCTGTTTTCTTCAAGGATAGGCAATGGCTACAATAAACTATCTAGCTTATGATTGTTGTTCTTATTCAATTAGCAAGCCATACACTTCATGACATAATCCTCCACACCTTACCACAATTATTTTCAGTAAAGGCTTTTGTTGATTTTATCATAGGTCGTAAACCCTCCAAAATATCCAACTATAGGTGAAGAATGCAACTCCTCTATAATTTTCAATCTAAAGGAAGAAATAGAGGGAATAATAATATTGCAATTAAGACAAATAAGGCCATTTTAAAGCTAAAAGTGTGAGTTTTCCTCCATGAAGCCTTGGTATAATTTTTGAAATATATGACTAAGATCATCATCCAAAAGATAAGTCTCCTGTAGCTCTTCAATCCAATCACTATGTAGCTCAGTGTCATAGCTCAAACTTTGTACGTCCACATCCTTGAAAGAGAATCGGCTACTATATTGTCCTTGCTCTATGTACGAGTAATGTTAAAATCATAATTTTATAGGGTAGCCACCCACCTACACTACTTAGGAGTGAGATTTAACTAGGTAAGGAAGTACTTTAGGACCATGTGATCACTCTGAACTCTAAACTGGCTACCATACAAATAATTGTACCACTTCTTTATCACATGAAGAATAGGTTAGACATTCATAGCCATCTCCTTATTTGTGAGTTTACAACTCTAAAAGGTAATAACTCCGTGCTCTTGTAATAATACAGTCTCTATGCCAAAACCACTCTCATCACTCTATATGATAAACTCTCTAGAGAAATCTAGGCATACCAAATTAAGAGCAAAAGTAAGAAGTTTCTTCAAATAGTTGAAGCTGCAATCTGCAAAGGTAACCCAAAATAAAGCTTCCTTCTTCAACTTGTTAGTCAAAGGAAGCTATTACAGCTACATAATGCTTAATAAACCTGTGATATAATGACAATAGACTAAGAAATCCTCTAATTGAAGTAGTAGTAGTAGTAGCTATTAGCTAATCTCTAATGCACTGGACCTTCTTAGGATCAACATCTATCCCTTTCTCAACTAATAATGTGGCCTGAGTACTCCATCTCTATCTACATGATTGAGCACTTTTTCTCCTAAGCAAAGGTCTTGTGATACCTCAACACATAAAAAAGCTTCCTCATATGTGACAAATGGTCCTTTAATGTCTTACTATAAACCATTATGTCATCAAAGACCACAAGAATAGACTTTAAGAGGAAAGATTGCAAAATCTTTTTCATCGGACTTTGGAAGGTAACTGGGATATTGGTAAGCCTAAATTACGTCACCAAGAAATGGTATAACCCACGATCATGCCTAAAGGTTGTTTTAATCTCATCACCCTCTCACATATAGATCTAATGATATCTTGATCTCATGTCAATCTTGGTAAAAAACTTAGCCCCCTTGAGCTCACCAAGTAAATCATCCACTCTAAGAATCAAATACATTTTCTTCATTGTGATCTAGTTTAGATCTATGCAGTCTATGCACATCCTAAAAGATCCATCTTTCTTCTTCATTAACAATCCCAATGAAGCAAACGATGAAAAACTGGGCTTAATGAATCCCATATCTAGGATCTCCTTGATTTTCTCGGCCACTTCTTCGTGCTCACATTTAGACAATCTTTAGGTGGCTTATTGGCTTGCTCGAAATGTGACTCTAAATCTATAGGATTATCCATTTCTATCTTGAAAGATAATGAAGTAGGCACCTCAAACAAGTATCTATACTCCTCAAGTAGAGCTTCTTATGCTAGACGATCAACTGATTCCTTGGACTCATCCTTAACCTCTTTATTTAGATGTAAAATAAAAATCTAAGAGCACCTTCTTATACTTCTCCTTGTGTTGCTAAATGGTGATAAGCTAAAAATCTGATTTGCTAGGGATTCCTTGTAGATAAATAGGCTATTGTAACAATTACTTTTCATCACGATATCAAAATCAAGAAATTTTTTATTCAAAAAGAAGCCAACGAATATTCAAGATGAGTTGTGGCACTTCTCTTTGGAATAGAAAAATAATATTTTTGAAATATTCTTTTTCTACTATATAGGTCCATCTAGTACCTTGTGTAAATTCACTGTTTTGCCCTTTCCACTACCCTTAGATCCAAAACAAGGTCTTCAAAATTTGTTGCATCTTGGATATGACCTATAGGTACCAAATATCACCTATAATACCTTATATAGGCCATGACATATAAAATCTGAAATATTCTGATACACTTATAACCAAGTGGATAATATCCCCAAAATAGATCCTAATTCTCTATTTCACTATGATGCCTTGTGAACAACCTATAATAGGCATGGAATAACCTGTAGCACTTGAAAATGGATAAATATTAGCCTAATCAATGCCCAAGTACCATGTTACTACTACATGTATATGTACCCTACTAATGAAGGCTAAATGAATATGTAATCAACTTGTAATCCCTATATAATCTTTGTGAAGTAATCAATGAAGCCTTGATTAAATGCTCTTTAGATGAAATTTTTGAGTCTTCAATTTCACTACTTCTAATACTTGTATGAGGGATAAAATGGTATGGCAGTGCTCCCTACATGAGCTCCGACTCGCCCAAAGGTGAACAAAGTTCCCATGGGTTGGTTGGTCACATCCCTTCAAGATCTTCAATAGTGAGAGAGGGTCAGCTCTCTTTTGTTCCACTATCTCCTCTGGCATCCATCTTTTTTCTCAGTGGGAATTTCCATGCCAAGAGCATTCTATTCTAAGAAAAAAAAAGATGATATGCATTATTGAAATGATTCTTTTAGTCTTCAATTATATGCATAGATTTTATTGATGCAAAGAGAATCAAAAAATGGGATTGACTGAGGGTCTTACCACTAATATTTGATATATGGTTCATTTAAAAGCTCAAATGGCCAATGTCTCTCATTAGCAAATGGAAGAGCTTGAGCAAGTGGATGTGGAGAGATTTTAGAGATTAAATGCAAATGAAATACCTCTTGTAAGCTTGAAGAAGATGGAAGATTCACTTAGAATCAAGCCTTGGCCATTTGCAAAAGAAATTGCCCCGATTCAATCCATAAGCACCATGCTCCATGATTCCATTGAAATCAATTTGTCCTTCGCTTGAAGATCATTAAGCCTTTGAAAAGTAGTGAGAAGCCCAAGGATAGCACCAAATCTACCAAAAGAGCAAGCCTCATGGTGGCATCTACAATGCCCATGCCCTCAAACACCTACAAGAAACACCCTTCCTCTCAACAAGAAACAATGCTCACACACACAAGAATATGGCACACAAGAAATATGGCCATCATCTTCATCCTCACTCTCTCCTTCTTCCATGGAAGAGATAAATCAAGAAAGCATAGGAAAGGAAAGAGAGCAAGAGTTGCACCAATGCAAGAGAGAAGAGAAGATGCGTGCAAGAAGCTAGATAAAGGAGAGGAAGAGAAGCCCGTCCAAAGACACCATACTTCCTCACACACTTCTACTTCAAATCTCATCTCTAATTTTTTCTTCACACCAACATTTGTAAAACCTTCCACTTCACTTTGAAAAGAGCACAAGGCAAAACACCCTCCAAAAGAACACAAATATGCCCACAATCTTTAGCAAAGAAGAAAAGAGACCCACCTTCATCTTGAAGCACATTGTAGATGTCTCCATGGAAAGTACCATGGAGCTTTAACTCACAAAAGAATCTTCATTTAAGTGCACCCTCACAAAAGATTTGCCCATGAAGAGCTCCACCCAAAAAATGCATTTGTGTGTTTTTGGTACAAAAGGAAAGGAGAGTGGTTTTATTTGTAAAAGGAAAATTACTATTCTAATAGCTATTATGAGGCTTGTGTGAGGGAGTAAGGCTCTTAGTTGAGAAGAGCATGTGAACAAACTCAAAAGAGATTTGTTATTTTCTTTCTTCATTGTAAGGGATGAGAGAGATGAGAAAGTTGTGGCTATTGTTGTATCTGCGGGATATGGGGAATGAGAGGAAGAAGATAGTAAGAAAGGAGTGGAGTGGGAGGTCTCTCTCTCTCTCTCTCTCTCCTTCTGCTCTTATTATTTACTATGAGGTGCAGCAGCCATTCTCTGTGTGTTTCTATGGGGAAGCAAAGGTTGATGTCAATGGTGGGTTTTGGAGCCTTTGCTCTCGCCTCCTCTAGCTTCCATTAGCCCATGGTGGATAGCGTCTTTGCAAGCCAACTGCACTGGGTGCTCCATGTCTGTTATCGTAGGGGGACCTGCAAAATGCGAACCAAGGATTAGGCCTTGAGACAGGATAAAACCATTCGCATGGAAGGAATTATACAGTGGGTTATCAAGCGCATATGACGAGGAGGGGAGTTTTATTTATTTTTCTTCTTTCCTACTCCCGAGGGTGTTTCCACTTTTTCTTGAAGAATAGGTTGGCATGACAAGGACCGAAGTTCTTTTCTCCCATGACCGATATATTTTTATTTTATTGTTTTTCTTTTTCTTATTTTCTTTGAAGCGGTGAATGGTAGGGATGCCATAAATCAGAACCATCCTCGCCACCTCTGTTGCATCATATAGAAGGGAAGCCAAGGAGGAGGAGGAGAAGGTGGCTGCGAGGGGCTATCAAGATGAAACCATAACATCAGGATCAGTAAGAGGGTTATCAGCAACATTAGGTAAAGGCATATCACCCTTCATACAATGAATGAGGAAGCTATCAACGATGATTTTCAAGATTACCAAGGGGTAATACTTCTTGAGGCAATAGCCATTAATAAGGAAGGGATCATCCGAAGCATTGACTGTTTGGACTTGGACCGCCGAGCCATTCAGATTGACGACAAGTGCCTTATAAGGACCCATCCAACATTTTTGAATCTTGCCTAGAAACTTGCCAAATCGGGAATCATAAGCAAGGACTAAGTCACCTTCCTTGAAGTCTTTCTGCTTGATGAAATTGTCATGATAGACCTTTCTACGAGCTTGTGTGTGTAGGGTCATCCTATGAATCTCATCAAGACACTCCAAGTACAAGAGACGGTGTTGCAAGGACTCAGCATCTCCCAAGCATTCATTGATGGCCACACGCAGAGAGTGTAGCTCGAGCTCAATAGGAAAGACGGCTTCTGTAGTACCATACACCAACTAGAAGGGAGTTTTTCCTATAATAGCTACCTTATGGGAGATTTTGTATGCCCAAAGGGCCTCTGTAAGTCAATCATCCCTCAGAATGGGGGGCCTCAAACCTTAGTGTCTGAGCCACGTACACCTCCTCCTTGAGGTCACCATTTAAGAATGCTGACTTAACGTCCATTTGGTACACTGGCCACTTCTTGTGGGCAGCCACTGCAAGTACCGTGATGCGAATAGTGGTCATTCTGGCAGTTGGGGCAAATGACTCTTGAAAATCAAACCCTTCGACTTGTGAAAATCCTTGGGCAACCAGTCTAGCTTTGTAATTTTCTAAGGTACCATCAGCCTTGTACTTTACCTTCCAGATCCACTTGGTGCCAATAACCTTCCACTTTGCTGGTCGATCCACTAGCTCCCAAGTGTCACTCTTCATTATGCTGTCATACTCTGCTTGCATAGCAGCCTTCCATGATGGAAAATCAACAAATCGCCTCGTAAATACATAAAATATATCAACATTGTATTCGAAGTCACAAAATCCTTAAAGACCATATGGACTACTTCTAGCAGCAAATCAGAAGACCATGCTCCATTCCAACCATCCTTTGAAAGAGATAGATCCATCGTGGACATCTTAATATAGAAGGCCAACTTCTGTAATTGATAGTGAATAAAAAAGGAATGGTTGGGAGGAATATTCTCCTAAAATTGCTCAAATGAAGACCATAATAAGTCCATCATGGACTGCAGTCTTTCCACTTTAGCTTGGAACAATGGACATAACATGGCATGTCGTTGGAGAACTGCCAAGTCCGCAGGGGTCAAAGAAGAAACTGGTTGCCCAGGACTCGGTGTAGAAGAACGTGATTGGACCAATTGCTAGTTAAATTGCTGAATTTGGATTCTACTCTATTCTAAGGTGATATTTGTTATCTTAAGCTCCTCTGTCTGGGTGGCTAATAGAGCCTGAATCTCTCATATACAATTACACTGTTTTGATAGAATTGACTATCTCTGGCTCTCCCTCCCTCTCTCTATCAATAGTACATCATCTCCTCACTACAATCCTCTCATAATCACTCACAAAAATCCTTCTTAGGTCGTGGATGCACCTCCCAAGAGGTATGTCTAATATGAAGAGTCACCAGAGCCACTACAGTGTCTTTTCACAGCTCACTACTGTGACTGTCACTTAGTCCTCTCTTCAGTCTTTAGCAGCTGCTTCTTCCGCTTGTTTTAGCTCTTTTGAACTTAGATTCATCCTTTCCAAAGGTTAGAAAACTTTCTCAAAGTCACAATAATTTCTACAGAACACTTACAGAAGGTCTACATAACAATTACAGTACAGTACCAGAACAGCTACAGTACAGTTACAGTACAGAGACAGAGGCTCTACAGAAGGTTACAGAAGGTCATCAAAACCTCATAACTCATACTCAAACCATTCCAAACTATCAAAAACTATTCAATAAGCTTCCAAAAGATCTCAATCTTCATTAATCATCAATCCATGCTTCATGCAGAAGACAATCAGAACAAAACAAAAGCTATACAGAAGGTATACATAACCAATCAGAACCTCAACAGAACATCATAGAATCTCATATCTCCACTGAGAATCATCATGAAATTCCAAAAACATAATCAATATAATCCAAAACACTCTCAAATACTTCCATTAACAACCATACATCACTCTAAATCCATCAAAAATCAATCATTCAGACCTCAAAAACAACAAAAATCAGTCAAAAATTCAGTCTTTTTCCACTCTCAACATATCCCTACACTTAGAAAGGAAGCATCCTCGTGACCTAAGGAAAAGAAGAATATAAGTTCACTAAAGAGCTCTATTTTATCTTCCGTCAGATCTTCAATAATCTTGCTAACCCACGACCCCAACTTATCACCTGTATCTTATAGAAAAAACTACTAAAGGAAAACTTCCATTATTCATTAACTCATCTGATTAATCATTTAAAAAGCCATAACAAATTTATAAAGGATATGAGAGGTTCTCTTCAGCTTTCCACCATAGACTTTCCATCCACCATCAATCGGTTGAAAAGAGCTCTCGAACAAATTATTCTCAATCAGCACGAACTCATCACATACAATTATCACAACACACACAAACACGAACACAACTATCTGAATGATACCTCCAAAAAGAGATATATATCATTAAGAATCATCCAAGATACATTGCAAAGGCATCAATGAAGATGATCCCTTTTGAAGGCTTGGTGGTTTCAAAAGCGATCCATGGAGAATGATTCATCTACAAATGTCTTTGGAGGATTTTGAAAGAATTGCAAGCAGCACATCTTTTCTGGTAAAACAAGGTATCTGCTAGAGAGACATAGGGCATGAAAATACAGGACATCCAACTGGTGGGAATCAATGTTCACATTGACATTCATAAAAAGTTTTGGAATGGCCTTTTGATCATTATGGGAATGCCTATGCATGTATGCTAGATACCAAGCAAAATGAGCTGTCAATCTCACTGAAGGATCTAGAGATTGTGAATAATGATGAGCAAAATGAAGGTAGTTTTGGTATGCTTGACTGGCAGTTGTCCAATCTCTTGGAATTAGTGGCCAGTTAACTTGTGATCCCCTAAGAGAATTAGTCGAGCTCCATCCTCTTCTTCTTGGAATCTGCTGGATCAAACCCTTCATATTCACTAACCAACTGAGGGGGTTGAGAGATAGAAGTGGCAGGAGATGGAAATAGAATAAGTAAAAGTGGATGAAGAGATGGGTAGGCAAAATCATAAAAGGAGGAATAAGTTAAAGAAGGAATGGTTGAAAATTTTAGGGAATTAGTTAGGAAGGGTGTCAATTGATAAATAGGAAAGGTAGAAGGTACATGGATAGATGGAGAAGGGCATGGTGGAGAAGGGGAAAATACTCTATCTTCGATAAAAGAACAATATGTAAATATGGAAATTTGAGGAAAAGATTGAGGTTGGAAAAGAAGGGATAAGATTGCTGTTGAATTGGTTTGATAAAGGGAAAGATAGGTATCATAGCGGTGAGCCATTTGTTGGTAGTACAGTAGGCTAGAAACAGAGGGACCTAAGACAGATCTTCTCTGATAGGCATAAAAAAAGGTTGAATCAAATAGATTGTTTTTGGAAAGGTGAGCTAAGAGATCCACCCTCAGTTGGTTAGTGCTCTGTACATAGGTAGAAGCTGTGTTTTGACGTTGATTCAAGACCACAGAATCAATCATTGAGTGCTAGGAATTATCAAGGCAAGTAGCCACTTTTGAGGAGTAACTCTGGAACATGTCATCTATTCACAACTCCAAATATTTGACATACAAAACAGCTTGCGACATCACATCTCCCACATACCAGGCCATATCTACTTCATCTGGAATCAATAGATCACATCGTAGATACATATATGATAGCAACATGGTATCCGTCGTCACAGAATCTTCAAACACCATACGGACCACTTCTGTCTCAGTAACTCAGGAGACCAAGCCCCACTCCAACCATCCTCTGGAAGAGGAAGATCCATCATTGAAAGCTTCATGTAAAAGGCCAACTTGTGCAATTGATAGTGGACAAAGAAAGAATAGTCCGGAGGAACATATTCCTAAAAATGCCAAAATGTAGACCATAGCAGATCCATCCTAGATTGCAATCTTTCCACTTTATCTTGGAATAAAGGACACAAGGTAGCCTGTCTCTGGAGAACTGCCAAGTCCTGCTGTGAGGGAAGGGATCAGTGGAACATTAGGGCTTGGAGGAACAGACCGTGACTGTGCCAGTTGGTCTTGCAACTGCTTGATTTGGGAAGCTTGTGATTCCATTGTGTTAGTCGCAGTCTGTAAGGCTGAGAGTTTTTCATCTAAAAGAGTTTGAAACTCTTACGCTTCTTTGGACATCCTCTCTTTCTCCTCGGAGATTTTAGTGACCTCTGATTGAGCTGCTGTTACTGAATCTTCAAAGAAGATATCTCTTCTCTTTGGGTCTCAATTAGTTGGGTTTGTTGCTCCATCTTCTTAAACAGATCTGCCAGTGTGCCTTTGGCAGAGGCTAATTCTGATGTTGCCTTATGCAACTGGTCTTTAGACTGCATCAATTCTTCATAAAAGGAAGCATACATTTGTTGAACACAGGCTGCCACTGAAAGTTCAATTGAACTCTGAATGTCCATCTCCCGACACTAAACTGTTCAGTGAAGGGACTCATATGTCCAAGGAACCCTCTCTATGTGCTCTGAACAGGTTGTTACATGTGAGATAAGCAGGGAGGTCACCGCCAAATGTAGCAGGAATTGTAACTGAAGGAAGAACTAAAGGAGCTTTATTTGCCACCCGCTTCAAGCATTTTCATTGAATGACCAGGGGAGGAGGAGAATCCAGATCCTCGATATCAATAGGTTCTGACTCTTCTGAAGGTTGAGGGGGAGGTACTGGATCAGATGGAGGAGGTGGTAGCACACCCTTCTTTAAGCGTGAGTATGTCAAGAAAGCATACAGGTAGGATCCATAGGTGACATTTGTGACATTGCCCCTGGTTACTTTGACGAATTGTTGATCCATCTTTGTGAGGAGGTAAGTGCTCCAATCAATAGCCACTCCTTTTAACACCATCCTAGAAGCTGTAAAGAGCTCTTTGGACAAGTAATGGGAGGGCGTTTTGGCAGGCATAAACTTGTATTGGAGGAACTGGCAAACCAACTTCCACACAGGATCAGTGATCATGGAAAAGGAGACTCTTGAAGTGTTGATCACTTTCTTGACATCCAGAATTTCCTTGGTCTGCTTCTGTAACAGCTTCAAAATCTCATCGTTGGAGAATAGTTGTCTAGCTGTAACAAAGGGCTCTCCTTTGTAGGGAAGAGACAAAGCCTTCCCTAAACCTCGGGGTGTCAGTGTCATGGAAGTACCATGGACCAGTCCCGACTTCTTGCTGTATGAGGCAAGGAACTCATCACACATGGATGGATCTTCTAGAATTAAGGGGAATGAAGCAGCCACGAAAGTCGTGAGTCTTGCTTTCTCTATAGGCTCAAAAGTGAGTAGGGAAGAGTAATCCCTACTAACCAGTGGGACATACTGGATAGGGGGAGGAGTGTGAGGCGCCATTCAAATGGAAAACACACACACCACAACATAGACAGTCACAAAGAATGCCAGCAAAAGAACCAAAGGGCGATCAAAAAGAAATCAATCCAAAAAGAAGGACACACATACAGACATAGGCGTAACTAACCCATTTACCACCCCAGTCAATACACATCCTAGAAAAAAATCGGCATGACCTCGACACAGATGCGATCGAAAATTTCATGGGATGCAACAAATAGGCATCCAAATCCCCGTATCAGGCAAGAAAGAAAGAACTACACACCGTTCCCGTAATCATAACACATAGACAAATTAGACTACTATAAAAATATACCTCAGGACCGGACCATAACCTTGACCATCAGTGTCAACTAAAAGACTTTTACGCGCCCATCCCACGAAGCGTGTTTATTAAAAAGGGGGAAAAAAAAATGCAGTGAGGGGGAATTATTTTAATGAAGGGTTCATTGTAAGAAATTATTAACAATGGGTGACATTTTATTAGGTTATAAACCTTAATAAGAAAATGGCGATTCTTTCTTAAATTTTTAATTACAAATTATTATGGTAAAATGGTGCTTTAACGCAACCTGGACTACAATTCCTAGACTGGGTCTCTAAATGCAAATTCCTTAATTAAAAATTAATAGTGATGTGGAGCGCTTTTTTGCTAGCGCGTGCTTTTTCGTGACGGCTGGTTCATTTTTATTAAAAATTAAGGTGCCTCTTAAGCGCACGTAGCGTGTGCAAAGTGAACGGCTGGTTAATTTTTTAAATTATTAAATTGTGTGTTTAGCGCGAATGCGTGTGGAAAATGTGGATAAATAAATAGTTCATTTTAGCAATTAATTGTGATTAAGGGGGCAATGAAAATAAGTAAATCTCAAACAATAAATACCTGGTAGGGGTGTGTATGCAATGGCCTAAAGGCACATGGAGGAGTTCCCCAAAAGCAATGAATCCAGTCAAAGAAAATCAAAGACCACTGAGACTGAACAAAAAATAAAACACCTTAGTGGGTTTGTTGAATTGTAATGTATTTTGAATTTTTTATTTTATTTTATATGTGTTTTGTATTTTAGATGTGTTTTGTTTGTGTATATTATTTGGCTTGGGTAATTTGTTTTATTATTTTTTCCTTTATTTTTTCTGTTTTCTATTGTCTGTGTATTTTTTTTAAATAATAATAATTAAATCAAGATATATAGCACATGGATATGTGATGAAGGGAAAAAATAAAATTTGAGTCAGGTAGGAAATGTCCACAATTTATGTTAATTCAAATTAGAGTTTTTTTTTATTTTTTGTTTTTCAAAGAATATTTTTGCCTTGTATGAAAATATTTTGAAGTGAGAAATTAGTGAAAAAAGGTCAGGGGTGTGGGTGGAATTTTTTGGATTTTTTTTTGAATTAATTTTTGGATTGTTACTAATTTTGAAATGAATTTTATCCATTTTTCATGTAATTTTGAATGAATTTTCATTTTTTTTACTTTTATGTAATTTTGTTAGTTTAAATCTCCACCTTACAAATATTCCAAAAAATTTCAAAAATAGGGGGAATTTTTAGAAATTTTTTGGTAATTTTTTTGAATTTAAATGAATTTTTGAAATGAACTAAATCAATTAAATGATGTAAATCAGGTTAGTTGGGTAAGGTCGGTCAAGTTAGGTCAACTAAATCAGGTTAGTCTAGGTAAGTCAATTAAGGCAGGGTAAGTCAAGTCTGATCTAGTTAGGTTAGTCAGGGTTGATTAGGTTAGTCTGAGTTAGTCTAGGCTAGTTAGGTCAATTAAGTTAGTCTAGGTTGGTTAGTCAATTAAGTTAGTCAAGTCCTAACTAACCAAGGTTCAGTTTAGTAAAGGTGGAAACTAACTAGGGGTTAAGTTAGTGGGGGTAACTAACTGGGGTCAACTAACCCTAGGTTAGGTGAGTGGGGACCTAACTACAGTTAGGTTAGTAGGGACTAAGGTTAGGTAGGTTAAATGTAGTGGGGTTAAGTTAACTAAAGGTAGGTTAATTGAACTAAAGTTAGGTTAGTTTAACTTAAGTTAGGTTAGTTTAACTAACCTGGCAGTTAGGTGGTGGGGGGAGGAGGAGGAGGGTGCAAGTGGCGACGATGGTGGCAAAGGGCGCAGGTGGCGACGGTGGTGGCGGAGGTGTCCAGGCGGCGGCGCGAGGCAGCAGGCAGCCGAAGCGCGGGAGTCTGGCGGCCGAGGCAGCAGGAGGGTGGCCAGAGCGAGGGAGAGGGCATCCACGAGCAGCGGCCGAGGCAGCAGGAGGGCGGCTGGAGCAAGGGAGAGAGAGGAGGAGGAGGAGACAGGAAGAAAGGGGGAGAAGGAGAATAGAAGGGGAAGGAGAAGGAGAAAGGGAGGAGGAGAAGAAGGAGTAGGAGAGAAAGGGGAGGAAGAAGGAGGGAGGAAAGAAGAGGAAGGGGAAGGAGTAGGGAGGAGACGAGCGCAACGGACATGTAAGGAATTTATTTTTTTTTTCTTTTTAAAAAAATAAAAATAAAAATAAAAATAATGCATTTCTTTTCTTCTTTTTATTTTGTTTTCTCCTTTTTGTTTTTCTCTTTTATTTTTTTACTTTTTGTTTCTTCTTCTTTTTTTTCTTTGTTTTTTTAAAAAAATTGTGTGTGTGTGTTTTTTTTGTTTTAAATAATGAAAAATAATAATAAATTAATAAAATAAAAAAACACATCTCTGGCCCGTGCGCATGCGTGGGCATGGGTAAAAAATTTTGCAATGACGGGGTCAAACGAGCAAGGACGGGGACGCGCGAGCCACGGATGCCATGGGGCATCCCGAGGTGCATAAAACCACAACAAGCGCGTTCACGTGCAAGGCGAGAAACGTGGTTAATAGGAAAAAAGAAGAAAAATTAATAAAATCCAAACCGTGTGTCGGAATAAAAATCCGTAAAAAGGAAAAATGGGCCGGGAGACGAGGGGAAAATGTTGGAAACATGCAACATGGGTTTCGGGGCAAAATCAGGGTGTTCACATGGGACAAATGCAAAAAAAACCCCGAAAACATATACGGGCATTAATGTTGGAAAATCCGCGCATCGAAACGAAGTGCAAAAAGAAGAAAAAGTGTGCAAAACAATGTGTCTGACAACTCTATCATGACAAAACATAGTTTCGATCAAGATAGGGCACATTCACATGGAAAAAACCCCAAAAATGGGTCCGAAAATGGACTCGAAAATTAATACGGGAAAAACCGTGCGCCAGAATAGAGGATAGTAAAAAGAAAAAATGTCCAAAAAAAAGGAATTCACAAGATTGGCGAATCAAAACTCAGTTTGGGGAAAATTAGGATGGGTTCACGAGAAAAAAACACAAAAAATACATCCGAAAACGCTCGGAAAAATTAATAACTAAAAATTCGGCAGTCAAAAGAGGGGGAGGAAAAAGGAAAAAGTGGGAAAAAGGCTAGCAGGACACGATTGTCAAATCAAACAAGAATTCCGGTAAAAATAGGGCAGGTTCACATGAAAAAATGTAAAAAATAGGCCCGAAAACCCACAAAATTTAATAACGGATGAACCGTGCATCGGAATGGCACGGAATAAAAAGAAAAAGTGCCAGGGGAATGGGTAGGATAGGGCTGGTGCATCATATCAGGGTTCCAAAGCAATAATGATGCGTTCACATGAAAAACTGTCTAATTTACGGGAATTGCTTTAAAAATTAATAACTTGAAAATCGTCTGTTAGAATAGGGGTTAGTAAAAAGGAAAAATAGGCAGTTTGAAGGGACAAATAGGGCTGTAAGGTTGGATTGGGATTCCAATGAACGTAAGGTCTGTTTATATGAAAGAAGCACAAAATCAAGAATAAGGGCAAACGGTCAAGGAACAACCCCTAGGACAAGGTAAAATAGAACATAAGGATGAGGAAGGGACCCCATCAGGATAAAATAAAGTCAGGGCATAGATGCATGATTAGAACAGGGTGTATGCATGGGAGTACGCAACATGGACGCGCAGGGACGCGTCCCCACACTTAAGTCCTTAACATGAAGGTTAAACCAAACTTCACGGACTTGAAACCAAACTTCACGGACTTGGTACCTCACATCAGACAAACCACGACGTCCCCACACTTAAGACATAACCAATACTGAGAAACAGAAGGTGTAGGGTTAGAAAAACTTGGCCCATATTGCCAAGAAGGAATGTCGACTATCGAGATTGTGTCTGGAGGCGTCGTCGGTTGCAGGAGGTAACAAGGTGTCTTCATAGCACTCGGCCAACGTCCCTTTGTGGCAGGGACCACGCGGCAGCACCCAGGGAGGTAGCTGGTTGAAGGAATCACAAGAAATTCGTCGATAGCGAGGGATATTGCACTCAACTCACGATCACTCAAATGGATTGAAAGAGCAAGCACTCGCCCCATGACTAATATCACTTGAGAAAATCAAGATGAAACCCATAGCTTACACCTGGTTTAGAAATAGACAAAGGAATGATGCAGAGGGAGTATGCCAAGGTGCACAATTGATGGTACATCAGTGCGTCCAACCCATCTGGCATAGGTGCAAGGAGAAAGGCCAGGGAGCCTTGTAGTGCAATGTATAGAACAGAGTGATGTATCCTGTGCTGATGGCAGAAACCCAGCCCGTGGGTGCATAGGGAAACAGAAACGTACCGGACTCCGATTGCCATAACGTCCCTCAATCCTCACCTCTCGATAATTGATTGAAGAAACACCAGTCACACTCAGGCCACCCTCTGTCTCATGCTCTATTGATAAATACAGAGGGCAGCCCTTTCCTGAAACCCATTGATGTAATCCTCACGGTCGCTTGTGCAGAGGTTGTATGCAAGAAGGAAGGCCAGGGAGCCTTATAGTATAGTGCACAGGAACAAATCGTGCTTTGAGCATTGAGAGGCCCCTCCCATGCGTGCAACACTCTGTTCACACATCTCACCTCTCATTTGCTTTGAAGGGAAAGACTGGTCACTCACCCCACCCTCTGTCTCACTCTTTGTTAGATACAGAGTGCAGCCCATACTCACGTCCCCATCCTGTTAGGATGAAAGCTCACATCACTCAAGGGGTTGGTGATGAAGATCATGTCAGCTAATGTTATCATGAGGATCTTGAGAACGAGGCATACCCAGGGAGGCAGCCTACAAATCTCATACTTCAATGACTTGTAAGAAGAGTCGTCTGTTAAGAAGGGCAGACGGATTGATATTGCAGAGACAGCGCACCAAGGGAGGTGGCTTCAAATTACTTACTAGAAAGATTCTGCTGGTGAGTCAGCTCTCCTGAACTGCAGGGTGTTATCACCTTTTCCACAGTCAGCTTCCCGCCCAAGGGTGTTTCCACCTTTTCTTGGAACGAGGCCTATTATGACAGGGAATTTCTTCCTTTTCTCCCATAACAGTTTCGTTTGTTTTTCTTTTCTTCTTTTGCTTTTTCTTTTCTCTTTTTTTCTTTTGTTTTCTTTTTTCTTTTCTTTTCCTTTTCTTCTTTTTTTTCTTGTGTTTTTTTTTCTTAAGAAAGAGAATGGTAGAAATACCATATATCATGACCAACCTCGCCACCGTTGTTGGATCAGACGAGATGAGAATAATGTCAAGTTGAGATATTTCTGCGAGGGGGTTGCAGAACGAGACCGCCTCATGAGGAGAATCATAAGGGCTATCAAAAGCATGACAAGAAGGATAGTGCAACGCCCAAAAGGAAAGGGGTAGGTCGACTGTGATTGTCAAGATCCCCAGGGAAGGAAGTACTTCTTCAGGCGATAGCCATTGATCCGGAAAGGATCATCAGAGGCATCAATGGTCTGTACCTGAATAGAGCCGTTAGGATTGACGGCCAGTACCTTGTACGGGCCCAACCACCGCTGTTAAAGCTTACCAGGAAACTTGCCAAATCTCGAATCATAGACTAGGACAAGATCACCTTCTTTGAACTCCTTGTGCTTAATGAAAATGTCATGATAGGCCTTGTATCGCGCTTGAGTGGTTTCCATGCACTGTAGGGCCATCCGCCATATCTCGTCCAAGAATTCCAAGTGCACGAGATGACGTTGTAGTGACTCATTATCTCCCAAGTGTTCTTTAACTGCCACTCGCAAAGAGGGCAATTCTAGCTCAACAAGGAAGACAGCTTCTATACCATACACTAGCTGGAAAGGGGTCTATCCTATAGCTGCCTTATGGGAGGTTATGTATGCCCACAGGGCCTTTGTAAGTCGATCATCCCAGTCGCAATGATGTGTCGCAATCGTTCTTTTCAGAATCGAGCAAAGGATGCGATTGGTGACTTCAACTTGGCCATTGGCTCTGGGGTAATAGGGAGTGGACTTACGATGGCAGATCTTATACAGCTCAGTCAGCTCCTCCATAATTTTGTTAAGGAAATGAGTACCTCTGTCACTTACCAGCTCAAGGGGACTGCCAAAACAGGTGATAATATTCCCATACATGAACAAGGCTACACTGTTACTATCGTCCCACTTCAAGGCCTTAGCTTCACGCCACTTTGTGACATAATCCGTACATACTAAGATATATCTGTTCTGCTTTCGTCTAGTGGGTGGATCAATGGGACCCACAAAATCAATCCCCCACTTCTTCAACGGCTTTAGGGGAAGAATGGGTTGCAGTGGCATGGCACTTGTTTTGGTGGGCTTCCCCATTCGCTGACAAGCATCACATCTCTTACAGTAATCATATGCATCCTTGTGGAGGATCGGCCACCAGTATCCCGCCAATAGAGCCTTCCTGGCTGTCGCTTCTCCTGCGAAGTGTCTACCACATGGTTCGTCATGGCATGCTTTCAATACTATGCCGATTTCATCTCCTTCTCCTTTGCATCGGCTACATAAGGGCTTGTAATCCACAGATCATCTAGGATTTGGACAATTCAGGGAGATATGTCCCTTTTCTCCACACCTATAACATTCCACCTCTGATCTCTGGTGACCACCGCCAGACTGTCGTCCTCTGTAACTTTGAGAGGGAAACCTCCTTGGAACGAAATTAGGACCAAATTCTCTAGGCTTTGGTCCAATATCCTGTGTTGTCATTTTGGATTCCAACAAGTTGAATCTTGCATTTTCATCCTTTTGTCTTCGTTCATGCATCTCTTTCAGAGAGCAAATATCCTCTGTATGGTTCTTCCTCAAACAGTAGGAACAGAAGGCTCCAGGAATGGTTGGTTTTCGGGTACATTCAGTGGCTATATGTCCCGCTTGATGACACTTTCCACACCATGTATTAGAGCACATCATATCTCTTCCAGCTCCTGCAGGAGTGGATATATTGGCAGTATTCACCTTCAGCGTTTGTAACTACTCTGTAATCACATCTAGAAGCTCTTTCTTGATACTTGCAAGTAGTCCTTCAGATTTTCACCTCCTGAAGTACTTGTAGTGGGATTTTGGGAAGCGTTTGTAATTACTACATACACTGGTTGGGTTGATCTAAAAGGTCCTCTGTTCTAGCTCTTATTGAAAACTCTTGTTGAGACTTGGGGTTATTGATTCCAGTTGGTAGGATTCCACTGTTGTTGAGTCACCATTGGAGGAACTGTTTGAGGCCACTGTTGTTGTGGTTGAACCATCATTTGAGGCACTGTCATCTGCGGCGACTACAGTGGATTAGGTGCATTATACTACGGCACTGTTTGCATCTGGGAATAGGGGTAGGGAACTGTCCTTGGGACCGCATTTGGTGGGTATACCATTCCAGGAATGGGAGGAGATAAGACTCCTCTTCCTGGAGTCATTGACAGCCTTGCTTCAACTTCGTCATACAGTCTTGCACCTTCCACTGCAGCTGCAGATTGACTGGCCTTCTCAATTCCATGAACTTGTGAACTTCTGGTTGTAGGCCCCTGAGAAACACTCCTTTTTGGATTCCTTCATCCAAATGATGGTTAGTCCATCTCTTTAGGATGGATTCCATTCGTGAGACATAAGCTTCTACTCTTTCTCTAGAGGACTGACTTAGCATGAACTCCTCTCGCATCTGCTCTTCAAAACCTTCACGCCTGAATTTAGTGAGGAAGGCCAATTTCAGGTCATTCCATGTGCCAAAAGTTTTTGCTGCTTGTCTCTCATACCACTAAAACGCCGCGCCCTTGAAAGTGGCGGGGAATATTGCTAACCAATGCTCAGGGGTTCTAGCATTGTTAGCCACACATGCTACCATAAACTCTGCTACATGAAGATCAGGGTCTTCATTGTACTCTCCCTTAAAAAATGGCAATGGGACTACATTTGCTAGCCTGTCATCAATATTTCCAGGACAAATCTGACTAGGAAGGGGACCTTGAGTCGCCATTGAGACTTTTGTAAAGAATACTTTTAGGGCGTCAAAGGAGGCTTCTTTGCTCCAACGCTTGCCTCTTTATTGCGTCATTCATTAGGGGGCTGGCTCCAACCAGTTGATCTGGACTCAATAGGATAGTATCAAAGGGGGCTTCAGTCTCTGATAGAATCTCTGGCCAACATCTCCTCTACTTCATTCTTTTCAACATCTCTGAATTCAGCTTTCAAACCACTACAGAGGGGGAGATATTTTGTTCTGAAAGTATCAAAACTCATTCTTCTTAGGATCGTTGTTGCATCATTATAATAATGCCAGCTTCTGAGGGTTTCAACAGTGTATGTTGTGAAAAACACTCTATCTACCAACTTCCAGTGGGTTGCTAATTGAACAAACAGAAGATTATCAGTGCACCAAGCATCCCGTGTATCTTGCTGTTGAGCATCCACGAACAAATTCCAACTCTTTTCCTTCTTGTTTTCGTGAACCTCTACAGACCAAGACTCCTGAAGCTTCTTCACAATCTCCCACTTGATGATGTCTGGAAACTTCTCAATGAATACCAAATCTTCCATGGATGGTCATTCTCTCTGTTTCTGCTCTTCAGTTTGTTCCCAAACAGTTTGCCACCAAGATGCAAGTTTCTGCTGCTTCAACAGGAAGAGGAAATAGTCCACCACATAGAGCATGCATCATGATGGTGATATGTTTCCGCCATTGTGGGATGAACTTCTTGTGGAAAGTGTCTTTGATTATGAGAAATTCCAACTCTTCAGTGGAAGAAGGAACTTTGCAAACATCCATTGAATTCTCCTCTTCTTGGCAATGCCATTTCCTTCATTTTCAACCTCTTCTGGTGCTTGTTGATGGCAAGTTTCCCCGGCTGCGCACCAAAAACATGGAGCCCCAAGAGGAACACCAAGGAAAATGGAATCCTCTTGCAAGAAAATCTATCTTGTAACATCAACAAGCTTTTATTTCATTCTTTTGATCATCAAAACAAAGAAAAAAGCAAATCTTTACGCAGCATCATAGTACATATCTCCCACGGATTTGATAGAATCAACCATAATCTTCAACATCTTTATAAAATTATTCAATAGAACAAAGAACACAAAGGAATACACCATCTTTGAATGGAAATCAATCATATATTATTCATCTTCAATGTCTTCATAGTTCTCTCTCTCAATCTCTCATATACAGTTACACTGTTTTGATAGAATTGACTATCTCTGGCTCTCTCTTCCTCTCTCTATCAATAGTACATCATCTCCTCAATAAAATGCTCTCATAATCACTCACAAAAATCCTTCTTAGGTCATGGATGCACCTCCCAAGAGGTATGTCCGATATGAAGAGTCACCAGAGCCACTACAATGTCTTTTTATAACTCACTATTATCACTGTCACTTAGTCCTCTCTTCAGTCTTCAGCAGCTGCTTCTTCCACTTGTTTTAGCTCTTTTGAACTTAGATTCATCCTTTCCAAAGGTTAGAAAACTTTCTCAAATTCACACATACTTTCTACAGAACACTTACAGAAGGTCTACAGAACAATTACAGTACAGTACCAGAACAACTATAGTACAGTTACAGTACAGAGACAGAGCAGAGGCAGAGGCTCTACAGAAGGTTACAGAAGGTCATCAAAACCTCATAACTCATACTCAAACCATTCCAAAATATAAAAAACTATTCAATAAGCTTCCAAAAGATCTCAATCTTCATTAATCATCAATCCATGCTTTATACAGAAGACAATCAGAACAAAATAGAAGCTATACATAAGGTATACAGAACCAATCAGAACCTCAGCAGAACATCATAGAACCTCATATCTCCACTGAGAATCATCATGAACTTCCAAAACATAATCAATATCATCCAAAACACTCTCAAATACTTCCATTAACAATCATACATCACTCTAAATCCATCAAAAATCAATCATTCAGACCTCAAAAACAACAAAAATCGGTCAAAAATTCAATCTTTTTCCACTCTCAACACCATAGCTCAAGGACTCCTTGGCTAGGCATTATAACTTGTTGAACATCAAGTACGTGATTAGAGTTAGGCATATACTTTTTCAGTAGAATGATATGGAATACATTATGAACTTTCAGGTTCTCAAGGAGTTGAAGTCTATAAGCATTAGGCCCTAGGCACTTAAGAATCTTGTAAGGGTCCACAATACCTTGGACTTAGCTTTTTGCATTCACCCAAGGATAGGGAACTCTTCTTTGGACGTATGCGGATGAAGACCATATCTCCTTCTGCGAAGGATCTATCTTGACGTTTTAGGTCCGCGTAAGCCTTCTGTCTGTCCTTGGCGGCTTGGATGTCCTGTCTTATTGACTTGATTTGGTCATCCATGTCTTCCAGCATTTGCTTTGAAGCTTCAACCCTCAAGGTTGGATCCGAAAATTTTAAAGGACTTCGACAATCGTGCCCATACAATGCTTGAAAAGGGGTCATCTGAATGCTTTGTTGGTAGGAAGCTTTGTAAGCAAACTCAACCAATGGCAAATATTGAATCCACTTTTTGGGTTCACGGTAGTAGTGTACCCTTAGCATGTCCTCAATGACTTGGTTGACTCGCTCCGTTTGACCATCGGTTTGGGGATGGTAAGCTGTACTGAAACAGAGTTGATTCCAAATGGCCTCGAAGATAGCCCTCCATAAGTGTGATGTGAAGAGAGAGTCATGATCACTAATGATTCTTCTGGGTAATCCATGTAGTTTGAATATCTCCTTGATAAATAACCTTGCGATGTCTGAGGCTTTATAGTTTGTCTTAATAGGAATAAGATGTGCAACCTTGGTAAGCATATCTACCATGACCATAATGGAGTTGTATCCTCCTTGAACTTGGGGCAGGCCAATAACAAAATCCATACTAGTGAATTCCCATTTCATTTGGGGAATGTCAAGTGGTTGCAATTTCCCTGGCATTTTGACATGTTCAGCCTTAATGTGTTGACAAGACAAACATTCAGTGACATATTTGAGAACGCCACCTTTAAGCCTTTCCCAATAATAACTCTTTTTTTATTGCATTGAGGGTCTTGGCATAGCCAGGATGTCCTGAAAAAGGGGAGTCATGAGCTTCCCAAAGTATTTTTTGCTTGAGTGACTGGCTTGCCGGTATACATAATCTTGTTCTATAGTAGACAAGTCCACTTTGCTTATAGCTTCGGATCTTGATCCTTGATAGGGATCTCCCTTAGCAATTTCTGATAGGTTGGATCATGGTATGCCTCTTCTCTAGCTAGCTCAAGAATTGGGTTGTTTGGCATGGATACCCTTGTGGCTAGAGATCTAGCTGTTGATGGATCTTGCAAAATTAGAGAATTTAGAAATGCCTTGCGACTGAGTGCATCGACAACTACATTCTCCTTTCTAGGCCGGTATTTGATTTCAAAATCATATTCCTCCAGCACTTCAATCCATCGACGTTGCCTCATGTTGAGCTCATTCTGGGTAAAAATCCATTTAAGACTTTTATGATCCGTCACTAGGGTAAACTTGTTACCCAGTAAGTAGTATCTCCAAAGCTTGAGAGTATGGACGATAGCTAACAGCTCCAGATCGTGGGTAGCATAGTTCCTTTCATGGCTCTTCAGTTTCCGTGAAGAGTATGCTACAGGATGACCTTCTTGCATAAGCACACATCCTAAGGCAAGTGTGCTAGCATCAGTTATTACTTCAAACTCCTTACTAAGATCCGGAAGTTTCAGAATAGGTGTTGATACCAAGCTTTGTTTTAGTTTATCAAAGCTGGACTGTTCAACAGTTGACCATACAATTGATGTTTGCTTCTTCAGTAGATCCATCAGAGGTGCTACAATCAATGCATAGTTTCTAATAAAGACCATGTACCATCCTGTCAATCCAAGAAAACTACGTATTTCTTTGACAGTTGTTTTTGTTGGCCATTCCAGAACATCTCATCTACTGAAATTCCTTCCGCTGATACAATGAATCCTAGATATTCAATGTGTCATTTGAAAAATGCACACTTCTTCTTCTTGGCGTAAAGCTTGTGTGCCCTCATTGTGTCAAGGACAATGTGAAGCTGGGGTTCATGATCTTCTTCCTGTTTGGAGTAGACTAGGGTATCGTCAAACAAGACGAGTACGAAGTCATCAAGATATGGCCTAAAGATATCCTGCATTAGCGTGTTGAAGGTAGCAGGAGCATTTGTTAACCCGAATGACATGACCAGGAATTCAAAGTGTCCATATCTAGTGATGAATGCCGTATTTGGGATATCTTCTTCCTTGATACTTATCTGATAATATCCAGACGTGAGGTCGATCTTGGAGAAGATCTTTGCACCTTAAAGATGGTCAAGAAGTTCATCTATTCTTGGAATGGGGTATTTGTTCTTAATGGTTGATTGATTCAACCCTCTGTAATCAATGCATAACCGAAGCGTTCCATCTTTCTTCTTCTGGAAAAACACTGGAGCTCCCCATGGTGAACTGCTAGGATGGATGTAGCCTTGGTCTAACAGTTGCTTGAGTTGCTCCTTCAGCTAAATCACTTCCGAGATGGATATCCTATATGGTCTCTTTGCGATTGGTGCAGCTCCTGGTGCTAGCTTGATTTCATGATCAACTTCCCTTTGAGGAGGAAGCTCTGTCAGCTCTTCACGAAATACGTCTGCATACTCCTTTAGCCATGAAGGTTCTTCCTTAGACTCCTGATTCTGATCCAGCTTATTAAGCTTAATCAAATAGACAGGTAGCCCCTTTCTAACTCCTTTTATTATCCGAGATGCTTTGGCCAATTGAATTTTTGGCTTCCCAGCCTCTCCTTGAGTTGTGGCCAATTTCCCTTGAGAATTTCGAAAGGAAACTTGGCCCTTTCCACAGTGAATGTGGGCATCGTTAGGTTTAATCCAATCCATTCCGAGCAAACACTCGTGGATACCTAGGTTCATAACCCTGAATCTGACCGAAGTTGACTTTCCACCCAGCAGGAATTCCACCTTAACAGTTTGCCTAGTACAAATGACCTCATGACCATTTGCTAATTCCACAAGTAAGGTAGGTGCATCTTTTGTGGCTATTCCTAATCTTCTTTCACAAACTGGTGAAATAAAGGAATGTGTACTGCCACAATCAATCAAGGTTTTGAAGCTTTTACCTTGATAATCCGATGGGGTTTGAATCACCGAGAATTGACGATTCATGCCTTTCTTGTGAAGAGTGGCATGGACTATTGCCCTCTCAAAGTTTGCTTCCATGGTCGGGTCTTCTTCATCGCACATCTCCCTATTGGCAACACTGGCCGTTCTTCCTCTGGCCTTGACGGCGGCTCCTTGGCCATGGACGGTCCCTTGAGATGGTCCTTGACGTTGTCCTCCGATAAGCTTGGGACACTACCTTTTGAAATGACCAGGCTCGTTGCAATGGAAGCAACGGAGATTGCGGCCATTACCTTGGGTAGGAACGAAGTTGTTGGCAGCATTCGCCCTAGCTTTCTACCTTTGTCCCTGATGTTGGCCTTGTGCTCTCTTCGCCTGGGACCTATACATTCCTTTGTTCTAATTCTTGTAAGACCAAGTCTTATTATTTCTTGGCTTGGTCTGCACCTCCTATTTATGAGTGCAACTTGAATGAGCACATCCTGAAGGTCTGTTGGGCGCATTGATTCGAGGCGGGTGTTTATGGGTGGGTTTAATCCGGCACAAAACTTTGACACCTGTTGTGTCATATCCATTTGCGGCGCATACTTCAAAAGAGAGACAAACTTTGAATAGTATGCGTCAAGAGATAAACCAAGCTGTTTCAGCTCATAGAACTCGTTCATCTTCTACATGCGGTAGGCAGGTGGTAGATATCTTCCTCGCACAGCTCTTTTTAGCTTTTCCCAAGTAATTGACCCTTCCGAGGTCCCTTGGTCTCTGCACCATTGCTTCCACCAAAGTCTTGCTTCGCCGGTAAGCTTCAGCTTGGCGAGCATTGCTTGGTTGGCGGGCGCAGTACCTACTGCTTTAAAATAATCCTCCATGGATTCGATCCAGAGCTCGGCATTAGTTTGGTCCTTCCCTTGCCATCAAATTTTGGTGGCTTGATTTGCTTGAGAAGAAAATTCTCCTCCTAAATCACGGCCATACTTGGTGTAGGGGTCGGACTAGGAATCTACACTTGAGGTTATGCCTAGGCATGAGATTCTTTATGTTAAAAACTTGCTAAGGGTTTCTCTCATTACATTTCATGTCGAGTTCAGCTTTTATCCAAGTGACCTAATCACTTAACTTCTTTATCAATACTCACAGTCAAGACAATCATTGATAAAAAAAAGTCTATTCCATTCATATGGGCATAGCCCTTTCGAATACAATTACTTTTGGGAAGATGGAACAAGCTGATACATTAATTTGGGGAGAATAATATTGTGTTACATTCAGCTACGGGAACTGAGTAATAGTATGGATTGGGGTCATGGATTTTCAAGAATCGATAGGTCATAGGAAGATTAGGGTATCCTTTCTTTTGATACCCGTTCTTCTCATAACGTCCCAACACCTTGATTCTGTCGGCAGGGATTATTCGAGTCACTTCCTCGTACACATACTTCTTCTGCTTGACCTTTCGACCGCCAACATGTAGGGTTGCGTTTGTGTGAGCCTCAACAAAGATGAACAGCTTCATGATCTTTAAGTCCTCCATCCACTTGATTCTCTTCAAGTTGGTTCGAAGGTACGCAAGTCAGTGGGCAGCTATGTAATAAATTCCTGAATCACCCATCCATCTCCGTTCCATGTACAGGGGTGAAGGATTGTAGATGCGGTCTAGGATATTCATCATATCGAGCCTCCGTCGGTAATCTGAAGCACGTATCGCGGTCATAAACATAACCTGGAACACCAAGAATCTGTTCCATGCTTCATGACTCTGCATGTCAGCATCGATAAGTAAGTAAGGAATTTTTCTTAACATCAACATTTGCTCTATTTTCCCTCATTAAGTTTTTATGAAATTATTAGATTCTTGTTGGTTCGCTCTGATACTAACTGTAACGTGCCCACCTGTTCACTTGTGGGACATGTCTTAGTAGCCCAACGGGAAGAAAGTCCAGAAAGCACCGCCCAGCACTCCCACGGAATGTCACGGGGTTTGCGATCTAGGTCTTCCCGAGTCTGCCACAAAGCGGAATCATTCCGGCCATTCCCACTTAGGACCAACCTGAATCAGGGCTTTCCTAGTGGTCAAATTCCTAGAACGGTAGCTAGCGTCGAACCCCAGGTGAACTACTTTACACAGAAACGTCAGGGTCGAAGCGGATTCATGCTGCACTTGGTTCAAGGAGAATGGGAAACAAGAGGGATGCAAGCTTGACCTCTCTGCCCGTAAGGCATAGTCCCATTCCGTTCCCCTAAATAGCATAAATTGGGACTCTAGTATCCCAGATTCTAGGTCATCGTTCCTTGCTGTCAATTTCCTTCGCGAAAAGTTCCCAGCCAACCGGGACCACCCTTCCGTAGGACGGACCCATGGTCACATCCATCGCACTTTCCTCAGGGTTGCTTTAGTTGCCTAATTACCTACCACATTTAGTTTGACAAACAAAAACAGCTTCCTTAATTAGCCAATTAATCACTGATTCTTTCACGTAATCTTAGCACTGACATAGAAAAACAATGTCAAGCAAGTTCATTTTCAACAATTGATCTTATTTATCAGTCTTTGGAATACATCATATAATCCAGTCCGAAGGCTAATCCATAATCCGCCCAAAGGCTAATCCCATAATCCGCTCGAAGGCTATTCCAGCAATCCTCAAGGATCACTATTCCAAGTTTCTGCCCGTAGACTAGTATGCGGGCCTCGAGACCCAATCCTGAGTCACATCGGCCTCTTGTGCAAGACCCGGAGGCAAGGGATTTATGGCCAGAGCCCCCCCTGGCACCCAAGCGTCCTCCTGCTCCAAGTAGCACCCATGGAGAGACCTCTCGCAGCGGGTTCGGTCCACATACCCGGTGCGGCTAACAACCCCCTTGGATAGGGTCAGGCAGATAGTCGGGGGTAACTGATGCTGCCTCTCCCTCCAGGCCTTCAATCTGAAGCATTAATTATTTTTCCATCTTTAGTTCATTGAGCAAAGAAGTACAAACAGTGCTCCTAACTGTACAAACACAATCAATCCAGTGGTCGTTTGTTTGGCCAACTGCTAAGGTGTGAATCCATCCCCCCGAATGCATCCAGTATTCGATCCGGGATCGATTGCGACTTGGCAAGATCCTCAAGGGTTTCGTTGCTTGTTTACCCTTTTATCCTTGGGTTAGGGTTTATACTCTGTTAACCCAAATTAACCAGTTCCTTAGGTTTCTTAAATTAAGACAGTAAATCCTGGGCCACGTCGTCGCCCTAACTTGATTGGTCAATTGCTTGCTAGGCAATACATAACTTCCCTAACTTGGCAAATCAACCCAAGGAAGGGTGATGTAGCAGGATGACTACTCATCCTCTTGCAGATTAAACTTGTACTTAGAACCTGCCAACCTTGTTCCAAGGAGTGGCAAATCTATCTTGTGATTTAAACACAAAGCCATGTGACGTTGCAACTTGTTGCACGAGACAAGTGTCGCACCTAACTTGTGGGATCATTTCTCCCATCAAACGGCGTTCCTTGGTCAAGAAATACGTTTGGTCAAGATGTAGGGTTTGGGAGTCCTCTTGACCCAACCCAACCCTAACCATACTAGGCCGACAACGTTTGGCCCTAGGGTTTCTAAACTCAATCAGAAGTCTAGTATTAGGTCAATTTACCCTAGGGTAAAAACCCTAGATCGTTATTGTATGGGCGTCTAACTAACCCTAACATTCTGTGAATGTGGGTAGGACCTTTGAGATTGGAAATATTAATTTGGTTTGCTGAGCGTGACACTAGGCAGAATTTTAACGTAACTAAACCCTAGCTAGCACATTGAGGTTATCATCGTTTGAGTTACATCATTGCAAGCAAATTATCTAATCGATCTAATTGTCTTGCAACAAAGAGGTGATCTTTCCTTAGAAGAGATGCAAATACTTTTCCTAAGAGATGTACACAAATAAATTCAAGATACAACATTCCGTGCAAGTATGCCATTCATAAACTTTTCCTTTTATGCAACTATAAGATGTACAAGGACCATTTCTTTTCCTTGCCTAAACTATAAATATTGGCAATTCAAGGTTAACTTATATAAAATCCTATGTTGAATTTCAACAAGAACTATGCTCATAACCCTTCGCTTAACGCATTGAATTCAAGCTTTAATATGAAATGCATTCTTCCTTAAATACAACCTTCGATAAAAGAAGTCCATGCATGACGAATGTCATAAGACTATTATTGACTTAATCCGTCCTACAGCACTTAACCCAGCCTAGGATAAAATTAACATCACATGCAACTTGCAAGGTACATAAATCCCTTTCATGCAAGCAACTACTTGGACAACATCTAATGGATGTCAATGATTATCTCGTACGAATGACAACTAGGAGATTACTATCTAAATGCATTATGCACTGTTTCTTTTTTGCGAGGAAATCAAGGATGCATTTAGACAAATCCACCTTATAACCTATGCAATATGCGTTTGGGATTGCAACTTGGAAGTGCAAGCATTTTTCAAAGGCATGACATGCACTAACTTCGTAAACGAATGGATAATTGTGTTTAAAATTTCCAATTGTATTTAACTCGACTACATGTATTAAAGACATGCTTAAATGCATTCTTTCCATGCGAAATCAATTTCTAAGAACCTGGGCATTGAGGTTCGGGGTGTTATCCACACGCGAACTTGGAGTAGAAGCTCCTGCGTGTGCGCCTCGCGTCTTTTGTTTGGGGGCCATGTGACACAGTAATTTCGTTCTAGCAACTCTCCTCTGAGTCACTCTGTGTATCGAATCAACGTCTATCCATTATCTCCCTCTCCCGTGCAGGACCAGGGCCTTGGAGACTTAGTTTTTCAACCTCGGGGGAGGCAGGGTGACAAGGGG
The DNA here is from genome assembly GCF_053477565.2 of Lygodium microphyllum. Lineage (NCBI taxonomy): Eukaryota > Viridiplantae > Streptophyta > Polypodiopsida > Schizaeales > Lygodiaceae > Lygodium > Lygodium microphyllum. The sequence continues at coordinate 158,607,886 of NC_141135.1, read as the reverse complement.
CTATGGAGGCTTTAATTTAGAAGCTTCCAAAGAAGCTTCTAAAGCTTCTTTGTCAGAACAATCGTGGAGAGAGAAGAATTTGATGGAGGAGATGATGATGAGGATAATGATGAAGATGATGATAATAATGATGATGATGGCGATGGGATGGGGCAGGCGGCAGCAGCGCGGCAGCAGTGTGGCATGGTGGATGGCGACGGCCTAGGGCAGCACTACAGCTCCCTCTCTCTCCTCCCCTTACAAGCTCCAGGGGGGGTCATATAGGATAAGGGGGGGGGGGGGGGGGGGGGGGGGGGGGGGGTGGAGATAGCCACCCACGTGGCTTCACATGCCTCCTCGCTCCCTCATGCACTTCCACCACTCTAGCTTTTCCACACTCATACTCCTCTCCCTGCCCTGCATCGGCTGAGGGGAGGGGTTAATAATAAAAAAATTTGCACAAAATTTAACCATTATCCCCTTTTTTCCCCCCTAGAAGAGGTGTTCCCGTGCGGGCTTGCGGTCTTCAAGCCATAGCCTCTTATGCATGTCACGGAGCCGAAATTTATCAATGCGCACAGAGGGAACACTTAGCCACCAACATTAATCGATGCAGAAGATTATTTTGAACCGCTTTTTGCACATCGTGTGCAATGTCATTAATATTTCGTACGAAAATATTACAACTACATGAAAATTAACTATACCATAGTGCATGAGAAACTAAAAATAACAAAGATATAAGCAAAGTGTGATATAGTTTGTGGTTTTTAAAAAGTTTTTTGTTGTATTTTTATTTTTGTGTGGATAAATAAAAGTAGACACTACCAACCTAAGAGAACAAAAAATCTAAGTGAAAGTCTTCCCACTCCCTAAAATCCTCTAAGACACACAAAAATGAAAGACCGAAATTATCTATGCTATCAAAATCAAATCTATCCACTAAACTACCAAATAAAGGATGCTCCTAGTGAAGCTCCAATGTAAGTAGATTAGATATAATCAAATTACTATCAAGTGCATCACCAAAAATCTCTATCACCTCATGGAATAGAACCTTGATTGCATCATCATAATATGATATAGGTGCCATTGGTAAACATCCCAAGGAGTAGTATCCATGTACTTACATATATAATCCCAATAGGGACAACTATTATCTAGCTGAAGATCAATATATGATGGAGTAAGACAATAGATAGTAGCTTGATATTTGGCAAACAATTATTGCCCTCTATCTAGCCTATACTAAACCAAGCCATGCTCAAGTGAAAAGACACTATCATAGTTGTGGCACTTATAAGTAAAACCTATATCCTCCTGCATGGCAATGGTACCATAGCGTCGGAAATAAATGCGACACTACCAACACATGAGTTGCACATGGATGTAACGATGGTGATGAAAAGGCCTACAACTAAATGGTGGATGGTACTATAAACAAAACATAACTACAAAATGAGAACCACAACAAGCCGCACCTCTTGGAGCATACAAAAACCTGTAATGCATCTAAAATTGAGGAATATTATAAGGTCCGGCATACATAAGATCAGCACTGTTAGTATTAAGATGAGGGTGAAGCACAGCCATCCATAGAATATCTATACCTACATCCTATTAAAAATTCCCCTGAAACAAAAGAAATCCAAAAGTCAAATTAGTTGAGTATTTTTCTAACTATTAATCTAACTATACCTAACTAACTCTAAGTTAGAAAATGTTTAAAGCATAGACCGTTTCCTAAATATCTCATGTTTAACATGAATATCTTACACATAAATATACAGATTATCTTAAACTTTAATAACCTTAAAGGGTCATAACCAATGAATTTTGAGCTTCCCAAGAAATTTGTAATAACAATTATCACATAGTAAAATTAAATCATCCTCTTTAAATCCTCATACTTTTAAGATTTTGATCATGCCAAGCTAGGCTTCTAAATTCTATAAAGCCAACAATTGCTCCTCATCTAGTTGCACTAATTGTAATATCCCGAGTTTTAACAACTCAGCTTCCCCTAATCGTAACAAAAGGGCTACTCAAAGAGTGGGCAAATCGTGCTCAATAGGGTCCCATAAACCAAATTAAATGGCATATTTTGCATTGTAACCTTGCAAATAGTCTGACAGGCTCAAAGTGCCTCATAAAGATGCTCATCACATTCTTGTCTATGAGAAGTGACGGTTTTAGTTAAAATCCCACAAATAATTCAATTCACCACTTCTACTTGGCTATTTGCTTTAGGATAGTAAGGTGTTGATTTGCGATGCTCAATCTTATATAATTTAGTTAATTCACTAATCAAACCATTTAAGAAATGGAAACCTCTACCACTTACTAATTCTAATGGGAAACCAAAATGTGTGATAATATTTTCATACATAAACTAAGCCATCTCAATGGCTTCATTTGTCTTAAGTGCTTTCCCTTTGGCCCACTTAGTAATATAATATGTACATACTATGATATATATCAATTAGATTCATACCTTGTAGGTAGATCAATTGGGCCCACAAAATCAATTCTTAATTTCTTAAAAGGCACTAATGCCAATATGGTTGTCAAAGGTGTAGCAAAGCTTTTAGAAGGTCAGCTGGTCATTACATTTCTTGCAATAATAATGAGCATCTTTAAATAGGTTAGGCCACCAATAATTGGCTAATAGAACTTTCCTTGCAGCTAGCTCACCGGTGAAATGGCCACCACAAGCCTCATCATGAAACGCTTTGAGAACTACCAGAACTTTATCTTCCCTTACACATGTAACATGCTTGCCTATTGGCTGTCAGGCACGTTTTAGTGGTCCATCGAGAGACGAATCTAAGCGATGATGCCTGTTACAGGCTAATTTACTGCCTGCGATTTACTCCCTGAAAAAATACTCTACCTGACATTTCTGAATCCAACTGACTTACTTTCTGACTGCACTGACTTCATATAACTTTCATACACACATTCCATCATTACAGTACACCTTTACAGAACCATCTGACTTCATTTCAGCAATAAATAACATGAATACTGAAAACAGTTTACCACTTCAAGACAGGGAAACAATATCTGACTCTGAACTGTTCTTCATAACTTCAGTTTCTGCTGACAGACAGACACGCAGACATGATCTACACCCGCATATGCACTCTGACTTGAACAGTTACATTCGGGGATTGATAACTCCTCACATCCCTTACTTATGACTATTCATTCCAAAAACTTACACCCCTTCATATCTGACTTACCCTAAGGCTTAACTTGACTTCTAAACTCCTAATACATAACTCTAAGGTGTGATGTCAACTCAGTCTTAACACTGGCACACCCGGTGGATACTATTTTCCCAAAATAGTGGACCTGAGCCCACAACATCCCTTGATCAGTTATCAACTAGAAAATGCTGATTCAAGTAGTCAGGAATATTTCCTTGTAAAGTGCAGTGGTTGTCAGTTTGGAGTAGGATCATCATCATGTCCTCCCCCTTCTTGCTTTGATCTAACATCCTCTGTTTCTGAAGCTGGTTGCTCTTCCTCATCAGTCCTAGCAGAGACTGTTGCTGCTATGCATCCCACTTGAACTCCTTCTTCTTCAATGGCAACATCCCTGACTGTGCCTAAAGGCACAATTGCCCAACATTGATTTATCACTCCCTCTGGCAAAAACAGTTTTAACCTGAAACCATTCACAGGTTTCTTTAACAGTGTGCCTTGCAAATCCATCAACTGAAATGTCCCTTGTCCCAAATCCTTGTAAATTCTATATGGTCCAACATATCTGAGTTTCAGTTTCCCTAGATGCTTTCCCAACTTTGAGTTGTACATCAGGACCAAATTTCCTTCCTTAAATCGTTTCTTCTTCAAATACTGATTCACCCATGCAGCTCTCATGTTTTGAATCACAGTTGCGACATAAGCACTCTGAAATCTGTCTTCTTCCAGAGACAGTAAGTGTTCCAATCTGTGTTTTAGAGAATCCTCCTATGTTAGCCTGTGTTGTATTGCTATCCTCAAAGATGGTACAACAAACTCCATAGGCACTACAGCCTCAAGGCCATACACTAGTCTAAAGGGTGTGAGACCTGTACTGACTTTGTAAGCTGTTCTGAATGCCCATAGTGCTGAATTCAACTTCAAGTCCCAATCCTTTCTGTTTTCTGAAACTGTTTTCTTCAAAATTTTAACCAACACCTTATTACTACTCTCAGCTAATCCATTTGCTTGTGGATGATATACAGAAGACATTTTGTGACTAATCATGTGTGTTTCTGCAAGCACTTTGATAACTTTATTCAGGAAATGAACACCTTGATCAGATACAAGCTCAATAGGACAACCAAATCTGGTCATAATATTGTTGTAGACAAAAAAAGGCTACACTCCTGGCTTTATTATCCTTCAAAGCAACTGCTTCTACCCACTTGGTACAATAATCAGTAGCCACTAGAATATATCTGTTTCCTGAATGTTCTGCTGCAGGTTTGAATGGACCCATAAAATCCATACCCCACTTCTCAAATGGCCCTAAAGGCAGCACTGGATTTTGAATCATCCTGTCCTGATTCCTGGGATATCCATCTCTCTGACACTGTTCACAGGTTTTTGCAAACAGGTATGAGTCCTTAATAACAGTTGGCCACCAAAGTCCACTCTGAAATATTTTCCTGCTTGTAATGTCCCCTGAATAGTGACCACCTGAAATTCCTGTATGAGCTTCAAACAAAACTGTCTTTTTCTGACTTTCAGGAACACACCTTCTAAGTATCTGATCAACTCCTTTCTTGTATAAATGTCCTCCAATAACTGAAAATGTTGCACTTCTGAGTGCCAACTTTCTTCTGTGATCACTGTTCATATTTTCAGGAAAAACTCCTTCAGTAAGATAGTTCAGCATTTGTCCATACCAGTCTGTTGACTGAGTTGGTTGAATCTGAAAAAGATCCGCATCAGGAAGATCATCTGCTATTCCTTCAGCTGGGTCTCCTGATTCCAGTCTGCTCAAGTAGTCAGCAATTATATGATCTTTACCAGGTCTGTGTATGATGCTGTAGTCAAATTCCTGCATCTGCAATATCCATCTGGCAATCCTTCCTGTTGGATTTGGTTTATTCACAATATATACCAAAGCTTGATGATCAACATGTATGACAATAGGGTTTCCCAACAAATAGTGTCTGAATTTTTTCAGAGCAAAAATCACTCCCAAACACTCTCTTTCTGTAACTGAATAATTCCTTTCAGCTCCTGTCATTACTTTGCTTGCATAATAAACAGGCCTGAACCATCCTTTCTGCTTCTCTTGCATCAAAACTGCTCCCACAGCTACATCTGATGCATCTCCAAAAACATGGAAAGGTAAATTCCAGTCAGGTGGTTGCATTATAGGTGCCACCTGTAACATCTTCTTCAGTAGCTTGAACTTTTTCCTGTTTTTCTGTCCATTCATACTTCACATCCTTCTTTGTGAGCTTAGTTAATGGAACACAAACATGGGATAGGTATTTCAAAAATCTGCTGTGCCATTTTATCTGACCAACAAATCTACTGAGTTCCTTCAGATTGACTGGTGCTTTAGCCTTCTGAATGGCTTGAACTTTTCTTGGATCCACCTGCATTCCATCTTCTGAAATAATATGGCCTAGTAAAATCCCTCTTCTTACTGCAAATGCACACTTGGCTGGATTCAGACTTAACCTAGCCATTCTGCATCTTTCAAAACAGAGTTTCAACTGAGTTAAATGATCATCTGTCTTCCCAAACACACTGAAATCATCCAAGAATACTCTCATAAATGTGGTAAGAAATGGAGCAAAGACTTCTTGGACCCACTTTTGAAAAGTAGGTGGAGCATTCTTTAATCCAAACACCATGACAATGCTTGCATATACTCCCCATTCTGTAATAAAGGCAGTTTTATCTCTGTCCTCCTCTGCCATCAGAATCTGATTATAACCACTGAACCCATCAAGGAAGCTGTACATTTGATGACCTGCAACTGCATCCAGCAATGTGTCTTGAAAAGGTAGGGGAAAAGGATCAGTGATAGTGGCTGCATTTAACTTTCTGTAATCTACACATATTCTTAATTTCCCATTCTTCTTTGGAACCACCACAATAGGTGATAGCCAAGTCACCTTCTCTACAGGATAGATGAAACCAACCTTAAGTAGTTTATCCAACTCCTCCTTAACAGCTCTAGCATAATTAGGATTCATCCTGTATCTTTGGGAAATGACAGGTACTGCATCCTTTTTGAGATTAATCCTGTGCATACACAATTGTGGATCCACTCCCTTCATGTCAGTATAACTCCATGCAAATATGTCCTTAAATTCCTGTAACAGCTCCTCCAAATCTGACTTAAACTGTCCTGTCACATGAATACTGACTTTTACCATTTTGGGATTCTGTTCAGTCCCTAAATTCAGATCCTGAAGATCATCCTCTTGCACCCTAGCTGTTCTGGCCATCTGTTCTACAAAGGCTTTTTCAGCTTGGATTATTTGCTGAATGTGCATTTTCTCCTCCTGTTCAGTCAGAATTTTGTTTACATCCTCTCCTTCTGGTACATCCTGTAATGCTTCGTCCTGTTGTAATAGATTACCAGAAAGTTTATTCTCCTTAAACTGCTGCACAATTTTAACCACATCAATATCAAAGACAGGAATCACTGACTCATTGGCTTTAAGAAAAGCATCTTCCTCATCATCATCTACTTCTTCTAACATATTCAGTCCCTGTGCATACAGTGCTCTAGCCTCTCTGGGTAGAGTTGCAGTAGGAACCATACTCAGGTGTACTTTCTTCTTTCCTCTTCTGAGTGTTATTTGAGCTGCCCCCCAATCCTGTCTAACCTTGGCCTGTTTTAACCATGGTCTTCCCAACAGAATAGGATATGGACTGTCTCCCTCATCCATTTTCAGGACTACAAAATTCACTGAAAAAGTGAGCCCTGCAACTGTAATCTGTTGATTCCTGAGAATTTCCATAGGTTGGATTCTTCTCTGATCAGCCATTTTTAACTGAAATGGAGCTTCATCAAGATCCGGCAATTTCAGCTTAGTATACAGGAATTCAGGTAAAATATTTACCCCTGATCCTCCATCCAGAAGTGCTCCCTGTATATCCTGTTGCTGAAAAGTCACAGTAATCTTGGGAACTTTGTAATCCACATCTTTAGGTTCAATCTGACAAGCTTCAGGTTCAACTTGCTGAACTTCTTCACAGTAAAAGGTTCTCAATACCTGTCTTTTAAACTCAGGTACCAGACTGAGAATTTGATCCATTGTGACAGTGGTTGCCTTTAGCACTTCTTCTGTCATATCAGCTTCCTTCAATTCTTGCTGATGGATCTCCTCTTCTATACTGGGTAGTACAACAAGTAATGTTTGATGCATCTGTGTCCCCATCTTATCTGTCTTGTGACTTTTCTGAATTTCTTTCACACAACCCAATCTGACATGTCTCTGTGTATCCCAAAACTTAGGATTCTTCATCTCCTTATGGGAAATAACTGGGTCAGCAACATATTGTGCACCTGATCTTGTAATCACCAAAACAGGAGCAACTTTGTCAGTAGTCACCTGTTCCTGTAAACAGTTAGAACAGTCACATTGTACATGCATAGCATCCAGATCCTCATAATGAACATTATGGCTCACAACTCCATGAATCTCTTTAGCCTGTTCTACAATTACTACATTTGCCTGTGGAGGTCTATTTTGTTGCTGTTGCACTGGTGGCCTTTGATTGTTGTATCTGACAATGGGTATGCCTCTTTCCTCTCTGTGTTTACACCATAAAGGACAGTTTGGACCCTGTCTATGACCCACCTCTGCACAGTAAGTACAAGGATCAGCAGGTCCTTGTTGATTGGGTGGTACCCAATTATTTCTTCCTCCAAATCTATTTTGTTGTCCATCCCCTGCTCTGCTCCTGTCAGGTTGTACTGCATTAGCAGCAGGTACATTGGCTCTCTGTGTTTGCTGGTTGGGATTTGCCCTATTATTAGGGTTGTACCAACAGTTAGCATCACTATGACCATGTTTCTGGCAAGTATTACAGTAGGGCTTTTCCTTCTTTGCTGAAGTGGAGATCCCCATACTTTTAAGAGTGGCAGAAATCTATTTAGTCAGGTCTTGAACCTTCCTTTTGGATTTTCTGTGTTCTTTCCTGTCTCTAGAGTCCTTACTCCTGCTTTTCAGTTTGTGTTTCCTTTTCTTCTTCTTTGTTTTAGTTTTTCTTCCATCTTCTTCTGAATCAGTATCCTCTGAATCTGAATCATATGCTTCTGACTCTGAATCTGGGTCAGAATCTGTATCTGTACCTGAATCTGAATCCTCCTCTGAGTCTGAGTCAGTATCATGTTTTTTCTTCCTGGATTTGGTAGAACCTAGTCTCTTCTCTGCTCTCCTTGCAGCTGCCACTAGTTCATTAAAGCCTCCAACACCTCCAGGTATTTCAGTACTTGCTACTGCTGTCCTTAAAGTTCCCCTGAGTCCATTGCAGAAATATTCCCCCAACATCTCATTGGTAGGTCTTTCTGCAGGTGCTAATCTCCCATTCAGATCTAGAAACTGTTGTGCATAATCTTCAACAAGAAGTCGCTTCTGTTTCATTGTTTTAAGCTGTTTCAAAATATCAGTTGGTGTCTTCCATTTTCTGAATCTAGACAGGAATGCTGTCTGTAATGCCACTGTGTCAGGAAAATGAGCTGCCCCATACTGAGTAAACCAATTCATGGCTTTTCCCTCCAATGTGGCAGCAAATTGCTGCTTTTTCACATCATCCCCATACACTCCTGCTAAGCCACTTGCCTCCCATTTAGTGCTGAACTGTGCTACATGGGCATCAGGATCCTCTTTTTTTGAGTGACCCTTGAAGTGAGCAAATCTGACTCTTAGGTCTGCTGGGTTAGGGGGTTGTGCCATTATGACTGGTGGTACTTTTGGTGCAGTCTTCTTCCTCCCTGACAATTTAGGTAATGGTTGGAATTTCAAACTCCTTTTAGACTGTCTTTGAAGTTGGGACCATGCCAAACTTCCTAGAAACCTATTCCTGTTTCTCTATTCTTCATCTGGTGTAAGTGGTGTAAATGAAATAGGTGCAACATCAGGGATACTCTAGCTTGGACCAACTTCTTCAGTTTGTATCTCCTGATCACTCAGATAGCCCAGATCCAAACTGTCTACCTGACTTCCACTGCTGGACCTGTAATGTCCCTTTCCTTTCTGTTCTAGTTTCTGCTTTTCCTCTTGCTCTAGCCTTGCCTGTAATCTTATATAATACTTGCCAAAGCCTTCCCCTCTATACTTCTCTACTGACATAAAACAGGGATTTCTCTGTCATTAGCCTGTCTTAGTGCTGTTCTCCTGTAATGCAGCAGTGACAATGATGACAAGTCAAACACAAGTTAGAAGTTCTCCCCCGTCTGTATCTGGATGATATGGAATTAAAGCCATATGCATGGTGGAACTGCCATTTCTCATGATTAACCCATATCCTCCTGATCTCTGCAGTTGTCCGACTTCTGGCTATTGGGAAAACCTTGCTCAACTGAAATTTCCAGACCCTATCCCTGACTAATCTGACCACGTCCACAGGTAAGTCAGGAAAATAATCAGTCAGGAAATTTTGGCCATACACCTCAAATTCCTCTTCTGGTGTAGTCCAATTGTAAAATTCCCTGCAAAGAGATTGCGCGAAGGTTTCTTGCTCCTCTGCTTCTGTTGTCCAATGTTTAAAATCCTCCAACCAAGACAGTAGGACCTCTTCCATTCTGAAAGCGAGAATTAGACAATTCTGCCATTCGCATGCATAAGACCTGTGCCGTCTGAACAATTCGCAGGATCGCCAAGTGTTACAGGCTAATTTACTGCCTGCGATTTACTCCCTGAAAAAATACTCTACCTGACATTTCTGAATCCAACTGACTTACTTTCTGACTGCACTGACTTCATATAACTTTCATACACACATTCCATCATTACAGTACACCTTTACAGAACCATCTGACTTCATTTCAGCAATAAATAATATGAATACTGAAAACAGTTTACCACTTCAAGACAGGGAAACAATATCTGACTCTGAACTATTCTTCATAACTTCAGTTTCTGCTGACTGACAGACACGCAGACATGATCTACACCCGCATATGCACTCTGACTTGAACAGTTACATTCGGGGATTGATAACTCCTCACATCCCTTACTTATGACTATTCATTCCAAAAACTTACACCCCTTCATATCTGACTTACCCTAAGGCTTAACTTGACTTCTAAACTCCTAATACATAACTCTAAGGTGTGATGTCAACTCAGTCTTAACAATGCCCGACATTCCCATGGAATTTTACGGGGTTTTTCACCTAGGGTTTCTCGAGTCCACCTCTCAACAGAGCATTCGCGACCGAACCCATTGGGATTGACCTGAAATTTGGATTTCTAGTGGTCAAGGTCTCCTGACAGCATTCTAGCATTAGGTCTTGGATATCCTACTTTACGCAAGGATACCCAAGCCGAAGCAGATCCATGCCGCACTTGGTTCAAAGAGAATGGGAAATGAGAGGGATGCATCGCTCAACCTCTCTACCCATTGGGCATAGTCCCATTTTGATCCCCTAAAACTGCATGAATTGGGGTTCTAACCCAACAATTTCTAAGGGTCAAACGTCGGTAAAACCTTATGAGAAGCCTCCCGATTCTCTAAGACCACCCTGCCATAAGGCGGACCCGTCAGGGGTTTTGCGCACTTGCTTCCCTCAATAGGTGTTCTTTAGTTATTTAATTAGGTCTTGACACAATTATATGTGATATTTAAATTTAGCTTCCTTAATTAATCCTTTCAAGAAATAGGGTTCGTTTGCATAATTTATAGCACAGACACGAATACAGAGCAAGCAGTCCTTTTGACAAACAAGTTCAAGCAAGCTCCTTGACTTATCTTCAAGTTAATCCTTGTCTCCTGCCCATATAGGAGAAATTATATGTCCCTTCTGCCCTGCATAAGTAACTGGTCCAAATCACATGGCACCACAAATTCCATCCTTTATCTAGAATAGGATCTTCCGACGTGCACAGACGTTGGGGCCACGGAGGTCTTCAACTCCATTCCAGACTTGGCAAGGGGTGTTTAGAGCTCCCCTGATCGGCAAGCTGCCTAGGAGTGAAACATTATTCTCATGATTGGCATTTTCACCACTCGACCTTTGGCCCATGAATCAAGCAGTGCCCTTTTTGAGTTGATCCGTGGTGCAATCATGAAGGTGATCCACCCATGCAAAATATCCTTCCTTAATTAATCCAGTTAAGAATCAAGCACAATCAAGGCATTCAACCCTAATATCTTCTTTTAGGAAAAGCATCCTTTTATCCCCATGGCAAAATTTTCATCCCCCCAAGAATTTACCATCAATCACAAGCACTTGGAATAATCATCCAAACGACAATCCAACAATCAATTGAATGTAAAAGCATTTAAAATGTTGCTTGATCAACCAACAAAACCGATTGCATTTTTCCAAGCAATGCAAGAATAGATGCGATAACATTTTCATCCTCATGTTCACTCCCCTCCTTGGGATCTAAGAGCGAGTTTTTCTTAACACTCCCTTCTTTTGCCTAGGGTGCATGTCAAGGCTTCATACAAGCATTCTTTTGTAAGATACGATCAAGCAAGTACTAGAGGATACTTATCCCTATTTTTGGATTAAGCATCCAAACTATTGAACTTAGGATCAAATTTCAACATCTACCAAAAAATTTACTTAGTCTCCCAGATTAAAGTTTTGTACGAAGTCAATCTAGGTTTCCAATTGGCCGTTTGTATCTTGATCCAAATCTATCAAGTCTCTAAGTAACTTTCTAGAATTTCTTGTCTCTTGTTTCATGACGGAAACCGTTATGCAATCCTCTCGCCCAACAAGAGTAACTATATTGGAGACTAGATAACTGTGAGGAATCCTAACTTGCGCAATAGTGGACATAGTTGCATGTTTTCCTATGAAAACGATCTTGGAAATCGTCATTTGAGTGACCTTTCTAATTAATCACAGCCAAGTATAAATTTTGCATTGCTAGTTACACTTAGCTGTAGATGCGTTTATCATACATGGATGAATGCAATTGTATTTTTCATAATTTTAACTCTTGCACTTGAATATGCATCCTACAATTATAATGATGGAATTTATCCTCTTCAATGACCTGGAGGAAATACACTTGTGGGGTAGAAGCAAAAAAAAGGTGCGTGTGTTCTCCCTCTAAGGAGGGAAAAAAAGAACCTTATAGAACCTTCTCTCTCTCTCTCTCTCTCTCTCTCTCTCTCTCTCTCTCTCTCTCTCTCTCTCTCTCTCTCTCTCTCTCTCTCTCTCTCTCTCTCTCTCTCTCTCTCTCTCTCTCTCTCTCTCTCTCTCTCTCTCTCTCTCTCTCTCTCTTTGTTGGCAGTGTGTCATGGCATCCTCCTTTTTTTTTGATGGGGGAGAAGGGAGGGGGTTTTATAATGGGGGAGGTGGGGAAGGTGGTATGGGGTGGTAGTGGTGGTGTTTCACCCCGCCCACCACTCGTCAACGTGTGCATGGCAGCAGGGGAAGTCCTCAACCCCCCAGGTGGCTGCAGACTAGGGATGAGGTGGTTAAGGGGGTGGTAGTAGGTCACATGGCTTTCCCTCCTTCATCATCATCATCTTCTCGTCTTCTCTTGTCCCCCCCGCCACCTGTTCAATGTCGATAGGAGGGAAGGAGATATTTTTTTTAACTTTTTAAAAAAGAGAGAAAAAAAATCAATTTTAAAGAGCCTCCTCAAGACTTGTTTGTGCATGTGGAAGGGAGTGCAAACTGAGAGAGGGAGATTTAACCATTATTGGCCTAGTATGGTATATCCTCTCTCCCTTAAAGGAATCGGGATGTCCTCATCTTGAAAGGAACTGGGGGTTTCATTCTGGAACTTGTGGGGTAAGACCCATCACACATTCATTGCGACACTCTAACCACTCATAAGCATGTGGTCTTTTTAAACAATAACTTATTGTATTTGATATATTCATGTCTAGATTACAAGATAAAAGTCTATTATAGTTACATCTCATGAATATCTTCTAGGTTTTTTCTAAGTATCTGATAATGTCGTGGTAGGTTCCGGATCACTATCAATCTAGATGCAAAGCTTGTACAACTTCAATTCTTGTAAGTTCAAGTTCTCTTTGAGTCCCATTGGGACAATTTACATGAATATGTCCAATGTTGTGGCACTAGGAGCATCAATGTTTAGGGTACTTTGGACATTCTTTTTTGAAATGACCTAGCTCCTTGCAATAGAAAGAGTGTGGGACTTTATCACTTGGGGTCACAAGATTCTTGGTTGTCCTTGGCAAGATATTCTTCTTTAGACCAAATTTCCCTAGGATCCTTTTAGCAGACCAAAATGGTCCTTTATCTCAGAAACTCTGTTTCCAAATTGTCCTCTTTTTAGATCTGGATTGAGATCCATGGACAATCGGCTTTGCTTGTAATACTAAAGAATACTCCCAAGCTTTGACATTTTGGTAAGAACCAATCCATATTAGTTGAGAATAAACAACTTAAGAGAAATTCCTTGTAAGGTATTACTATCATTCCTTGCTAAATTATCTTTGATCACTTGTAATTTCTAGGCTCAAAATTGACGCAACTCATATTACTTGGGTTAACTATAGTTTACAAGAGTAAGGTTTATTCCGATACAAGTTGTATTACATGTCGATAAAATTTCTAGGTCTTTGTCTTCATCTGATTCCTCTATATATCCAAAGACTTTTGTTTTCTTGGTGGCTCAATATCTTATGGACTTAAGTCACAGCAGTTTTCTTAGACATGCCATTAGGAAAAAAATGAACTCACAAATGGGCCTTTTAGCCCCCCCTCTCTCCTCCTTAAAATAAGGAAAAGAGGAGAGAAGAATAGTAAAATAATCCTCTTCTCTCTCCACTTTTGCAATCTCATTTTGCCATTTTTATATTATCTACAAAGATATACCCATATTTCTTCTCTCTTCTCATTCAAGAAGTCTTTTTCAACCAAATTTTATATTAAAAAAGGAGTTAGTTACGGGAGTGTGGTGCTTCGTTTTCAATGCAAAACGATTGGTAGATGCGAAGTAATTGATTTTTTCATCAAGAACAAGGAAAATGAAAATGTGTACGTTCCTTTTAAGATATTTTGGGGATTTTTTATATTCTAGCTTTTGGTAAAAAAACAAACCAACTGGTCAAATTTCGTGTTTTTTGGAAATCTTTTTGGAGGTAAAATAGAAATGTCTAAAACATGAAAAGTCTTGCACATCCCTACTCTCTGAGCTATTTTCCTCGATATCTATACTCTCATGGCTCTATTGTGACCTCTTTCTCTGTGTTTATGCAACCTTCATTAATAGAGTGAATTACTTACACCCTCCTTTCCCTTGGCACCTTTGTGTGCCTCTCTGTGCATGTCCACTCTACCTCGTGTGACAACCAAGTAGGCTCCTTGTTTCTATTAATAGTAAAATGAATACAAGAATGAAGGAGTTGCATATTGAGGTAGAGATTGAATACACCCCATTATTCAAAAGAACCCAGCGTACCAGTGTCAACCCTCAAGTTTTGTAGAGTTACCTGCAAATGGGATTGAAACATGTGGACTTGTGGGTTGATGGGGGAATCTATCCAATTGACCCCTTAAACAATAGACCTCCAACTTTCTCAAGAATCACAAATCTACTGAAGTATGTGTGCGAGGGTAAAAATGGGTTGCTCAGTTACACTAGGTGGCTCAATGATCAAGCGTTCAAAGTATTTACAACTTGCCAAGAAACCATAAAAAATTCTCATTATGTGATCATTGCACATCAACTACATATACAACAACTCATAGGATAAGTGGTACAGCTGAATGATACTATAATTCAACAAAATAATTAAATTATTTCAATGCAAGTCACTATCCTTGACATTGGTATCTCATATGAGGAGGTAAAGGCACAATTGGACGACCTAAGAAAGATCAACAACAAGCTAACACAGGTGTGGGATAATCTTTAAAATACTAAACTGTATTAGAATACAACAAAACTTCATAGGCGTACTCATTAGGTGACCAAGAGCCCAATATATTTTTTTTGGGAAAAAAAATGATCGTAGACCCCTGGTTCGAAGTTTGGCGCTAGGAAAGTGGCTCCAGACGCCAGAGACTTCGGACCAAGGGTGCGCGTTTTTTTTTTCCAAAAAGAATAATTTGGGCTCTTGGCCACCTAACGAGTGTGCCTATGAAGTTTCGTTGCATTCTGATAAAAGATTATGGATTTACAATCATATGATGGATAGTGCGTATGAAGGTGCATTAACCTAGTTTTGGGGTTTAAATGGGTTGAAGGTTCATTCTTCTTCTCATTTTCACATTTTTCTTCTCACACCCCCAACCTCTGTCTCTTCTCCATCTTGCCCTCTTCGAGCTTGCATGGCAAGCACTAAGCAAGCATATTGTCATTTTGGCCATGGGAAGGCCTTACGCCAAGGCTCGCCACTTGGAGCACAAGGTGGAGCCTCCTCTAGTGCAATAGCAGATGCTCCCCATAGAGCACAACGACCACCACAGAAGAAGAGGAGATGGAAACCAAGCACTGTCACCCTTCGAGAGATAAGAAGAATCCAATGTGGATACGAACATCCCGAAAAGATATTTTCATAAGGTTGTTTGGGAAGTCGTGCAAGACTTGGAGCTGAAAGAAATGGGAAGATTTTGGGCGCGAGTGTGGGATGGCCCACCAGCAAGAAGGTAGACTACTACAACTATGGAGGCCCCACAAATGGCTTGCAAAGGGGTTTCTCATCGACTTGTTTGATGACACACAGCCAACAGCCATCCATGCAAAGTGCATCACAATCACAGATAAAGACATGAACATTATCATTCGGCTTTGAAATGACAAGGGGACTCATCCAAAGGTTATGAGATTAATGATGCAAGGTTTTGTAATGAGTGTTATAGCACATAACATCTTGGAAGATAAAAAAAATTTGTATACTCTACCACATTGGAATATATATATATATATATATATTTCATGCAATGTGTACTGAATTCAAATAATTGAGTAAAGTTGTTTTGTTTTGTTTCTTGAAACGCACGACTCTTAATTTTTGTTTAACGTACGCACGCATCGAAAGTAGTAATATGTACAGATACGAGTTACATTATTGCTTATGCACAATTGTAAGTGCAGTACTACGCGTTGACATAATTAAATTGGATTAATATTTATTTATAGAGACAAAGTAAAATATATTATATTCATCAAGAAAAATACATGCGATGACTAATAGTGATGGTGGCAAATACAAAAAGCCAATAGCCAACAAGAACTCTCATTCGTTCCTTGGCTTTTTCATCGATGGAGAGGAGGGGCCAACTTCTGATGAAAATAGAAGTTCCTTCTTTACTTCAAAAATGACACGCTTCCCCTTTAGCTCTTTCTCTAGGAGAAGTGGATATGACACTTTAGCAAGGCCATCTAACATAGCAAGCACACACTTTGCTCCACCACACATTTGGTCAAATAAGTAAAGAAGCTTTGACCGCTTGATAAGCACCACCTTCTCCAAGCTAGATGTCATAGGTATCACTCTAAAAGATCCAAAGCTCAAATTTTCATGATTGTTTCTTGTCCTCGTGGTGAGTATTTCTTATGGAAGACCACCAAGTTTGCAACGAGGTTGCCAATGTACTCCTTTAGAGCTGAATCCTTCCATTGATCCGCATGCCGGCCTTGATGCAAACTCATCTATATACAATATATCCTAAATGACAAAGTCAAATAAAAAAATATATTTAGCAATTAGGCCACCCTAGATGCCAGAATTTGAACAGGGCAACTATAGGCATCATGTTTGGCCAAGTTTTAACCGGTGGACTCCCAGGGACCCGACGCACCCTACTATCAAGTTTGTTGCATAGAAATATATGGTAGTTAGAAATCTCACCTTCTCCAAATCATCTTGTATCTTCATTTCCTCGTGTGTTAGCGAGGCACCTCTTTGGGCAGAGGGATCTACAAACTCCTTGGTAGGAAGCTGGGGCCTTGGTCCGAACAGATCATGATGTAGTGCTTCAAATTCAACATTCGACACAAGGTAATCTTCTTCAACTGAGGTAATATACTCATGTGCTGCTATGATGGCACTCACTGTATCTAAGCTTGTGTCATCATATCTTCCAATCTTTGCCATCGTCGGATACACATCCATTTAATCATAATCGATTAGGTCTTCCATCGAATCCCTGACTAGGATGGAAAGCAACTCTTCTTCCTTCATTTTCAAGTGTTGCAGCACATTTGATAGAAGCAAATATTGTACACTATCTACTTCAATGGGAGTCAAGGAGGCAAGGTTGGGTTTGTCAACTTTTCGCTGTTTTGAAGAAGATGGCACCATGAGAGCCAACTCTTGCTCTGCCACCACTTGATGTTCCTCTTCAACATTTATGAGCTCTTCAATCGGTTCTTCTCCACTGTATGGGATAGCAACAACATGTGGAGTTATATCTTCATCGATCTCCTCCTCTAGGGCCGTATCCAATGCAAGGAGGTAAATTGCCAATGCGCAATCACACTCCACAAGATCCAAATGTGTTGTACTTGGTGTACTGCCCATGAGAACAGTGTATACTTTGTGCAAAGGATCCACATGGGCCAGACACCTATTCACCACTTTTTGGTGATTCTTCCCTGCCTGAAATACCATGAGCTGTTCCAGAGGTACCCAAGTCATGTTGGATTCCTCGATGGAGTATGTGCAGGTAGCAATGATGCTCACAAAGTCTTCCAAAACATGAAGGGGGGATCCAGTTATGAGAGCACGCTTTCAAGGTTGAAGTTCTTAGAGAAAACCTAAAATATCTTGTCAACATGGTTGGCAAAGATAGTCTCGTGGATCCACTCATCAAAGTGTGCGCAAGCATCCATCGTAGCAGGTAGGAGGGATGTGGTGGATATAAAGAGATGAAGAGAGAAAGTGTGAAATGAAATAATGAAACAAGGGCTAAACTAGTTCTACCTTAAAAACCTTAAGTTTTAAACCATTAAGGGCTGTTTGCATACGATATTTAGTTTTGGCTTTACTTATATCTTTGTAAAATTTACATGCAAATGTAAATGTAATGATGTGGAAAGTGTATAGCAAGTATATGGTTTTGCATAAATACCATAATTTTTAAATATTGCAAGCTTGCAAGTGACAATATTCTATTGGCCAAAAAAATCCAAAAATTTACAAGTATTGGATATTACAACTTGTGGCGTTGGGATTTTTAGGAAAACTTTACAATTTCTAAAATATGTGGAGCCACACACTTTCCATTGGTAACAATATCCTCATCTCGGCTTTGAATTTTCCTACCATCTAGTTTAAAATAGAAGCTAACAAGTGGATTCTGCATTAACATTCTGATTTCCTAGCACATTATACTCAAGGGCCAATCATCCTCCATTTGAACCACTTGGGGCTCGCGGCCCTCACAAATGACAATAACATCCACAACTACACTTTCACGTATGTCTTGATCAAGGCACAACCATTTGCCCTTGATCATCCTTCATCTACGATACTTGAATACTAGGCATAAAGTTTGTCATGTGACAAAGTACTTGTAATTGGAAAGGAAAGTTAGCCGATGATCTATCCCAAAAATTTTTACCTAAAAGCCATATCGCTTGTTGTGACTGGATACTTCACTGTGTCAGTATTGTGAGTCATTTTTTATGTCCAAGTCTTACCTAGAATCCTTGTTATATAATCCTCCGATGCACTTTTTATGATATACATGCTTTTGGTACGTCTCAAACCCTTACATTCCTTGAACATATGTGCAAAAATTGCAATTGGTATGAACCAGCTTAGATGTAAATTCTTTGAGCCGATGCTTGGCTTCATAGAGTTCAATATATCTGCTAAAATTTTTATGCTACACGTGCAAAATGTTGCTACTACACAATGGCCATTCTATGTTATTGAGATTCGATATGTGCATAGACTCAAGGGTTCCATATTCTTGACCCCCCTTGGGCAATATGTACTTGGAGTCATAGAAAAAAACAAGGTCCTTTGTGAGCTGCTTAGTGTACGCCCCTCAAAGAGAAATCTACCAATTTCGAGGTGGTAACACTTAAAAAAACCTGTGAAACTCTCAACATTTTGCCACTCACAGCAATTCGAAGGGTATACTTTTGTAAATACAAGACATGTAGTTACATAGAAATCATGAAATTTCTCATTCTCAATGAGTTGCAAATACTTACTGTTTGCAATGTTTCGTTGAAAGGGCATAGTGGGTGCAATATGTATTTGTTTTTGCATGAATACATGTTGTACAAATGCCTCTATTACAAGGTGAGAATCAACATTCCTTTGTTTGAGAGCTAAAATTTTACCCTTCCAGTGCTTTGATACATTTGCAATTGCAAAGGCTTTTACCCTGAAAGCTCCCTTCATGCTTGGATGCATATGTACCCAAGACAATACGTATTAGTGATCCAATTCCCTTCTTCAGCTTTTCTATTACGCACTTCTATTGAGAGAATGCTTGTTCTTCTCTCAAGCATTATAACCTACACATTAGATGTAAAGAAATATGTATTAACCCCTAAATAATAAGCATTTTAAGAATGTCTAGTAATCACCAATATGTCATACAAATCAATATGGCATTAAGAGATGTTTAAACTTTTGTAAATAGACATAAACATTGTTATCGAAATGCATGTAGATATGTACATTGTCACAAAGTATAGATTCAATTTCAAGGCATCACTTTAATCATACCATTTACATGAAATATAATGAAAAGAATAGCACAAGAATACTCAGAGAATTTTGCCAAAATAAATTTTATTATAATGAATAGGAATCTTATTTGACTTAATACATTGTATGAAACGTGGGTATTATAGAGTAGTTGTTACAAGGATAGCAACCACATGGCATGCAAATCTTAATAGGCACATTGGATTGACACCTAAGATATTCTATGGCTCAACACATTGTGTGTTATATGGATGATATGATACAAGAGTTTCATGGATCATTGCCAATTGGCATGGAGATCCGAATGGATACATAGGATCAATAAAGATGAGGATTTTTGAACCATCGACTTCCAGCAGATCCATATCATCCAACACAAAGGAATCACTCACATTAGGAAAAAAATAAACTCACAAATGGGCCCTTATTTTGGATTGTCCAATAGGAAGGTTAGATGTTGACATCCATGGAGGGTGAATGTTCTCTCTCCAAATCTTGGGTTTTCTATTAAAAAAAGGGGCAGTGGGGGATTTTAAAAAAGGGATAATGAATAGTACATAAAATTTGAGTTTCTATCACCGCGTATTTCCCCCCTTTTTTTGGAGAATTTTCAATTTTGGTTTTTTTCCCTCTCACAAAATCAGTTTGACCCAAAAGTTGAGTAATAGATCACTTTCCCTCTCTTCTCTATACTCGTTTCTCCCAGCAGCTCTAGATTTTGGGCAAAACACAGGTGCCCATCTCTCTTTGCATTTTCTCTTGTTTGCTATTTTTTCAATAGGGTTTGATGTCGTTTCTTACTATTATTGTTGTTTTATTGCAGAGGTTGTTTGAGGCAGGAGACAGAGGTGCTCATCTCTCTCTCTCTCTCTCTCTCTCTCTCTCTCTCTCTCTCTCTCTCTCTCTCTCTCTCTCTCTCTCTCTCTCTCTCTCTCTCTCTCCTTTCTTCCCCCCTCTCTCTATGTGTTGTTTCTCTTTTGTGTTGTGTTTTCAATAGAATTTAATGTTGGTTCTAATTGTTGTTTTCTTGCAGAGTTTATTTGGAGCAAGAGGCAAAGGTGTTAATCTCTCTCTCGGTTTGTTTTTTTTTTGCTGATATCTTTTCAATAAAACATAATGTTAGTTCTAACCCTTGTTGTTGTTTTATTGTAGATATAATTTTGGGTGACATTGCACAAGTGCTAATCTCTCTCTCCCTCTCTCTTTCTCTCTCTATGTTTCCTCTTTTCTACTGTTTTTTCAGTATACCTTCATGTAAATGCTAACTCTTGCTATTGTCTTTTGCAGAGATCAATTTGGGCAAGATTGGATAGGTGCTCATTTCTTTCTCTCTCATGCGTACTCACACACTCTCTCTTTCTTCCTCTCTACATTTTTCCTTTTCTACTATCTTTACAATAAGGTTTGATGCTAGTTCTAACTTAAGGATCAATTTTTGTTGCAGCACTTAACACAAGGTAGAGCATAGATTCTGTAGCTCAATTTACAGGTAAATCTGCCATATTTTGTGGTGCCAAAATTTATTAATTTAATTAGTGACTTTTATGTTTGATGGAATTGATGTTTTCTTATGTCCATCATTTGCAATAGGTTTTGATTAGCAATGATTCAATCTTATCTTCAGTAGATCAGCTTATAGGTAAATCGGCCCTATTTTCTATTTCTTCTATTCATGCAGTTATCTAGATTTTTTTTGCTAAAAGGGATTCATGCAAGTATTTTTGTTAAAAGGGATTCGTGTAGGTATTTTTTTTGTACATGCAGGTATTGTACAAGGTTTAGGTGAAGCACATAATTCTCGATCGACTATTTTGATGTGATGAGTGATTCCTTTGTGTTGGAACTCGATGGTTCAAAAATCCTCTGCTTTATTAGTCCTATGTGTCCATTTGGATCTCCATGCCAATTGGTAATGATCCATGAAACTCTTGTATCATATCATCCATATAACACATAATGTGTTGAGTCTTGGAATATCTCAAGTGTCAATCCAATGTGCCTATTAAGATTTACATGCCATGTGGCTGGTATCCTTGTAACAACTACTCTATAATACTACCCACATTTCATAAAATGTATTGAGTCAAATCACAATCCTATTCATTATAATAAAATTTATTTTGAAAAAAATCTCTGAGTATTCTTGTGCTATTCTTTTCATTATATTTCATGTAAATGGTATGATTAAAGTGATGCCTTGAAATTGAATCTATACTTTGTGTCGATGTACATATCCACATGTGTTTCGATATCGATGTTTATGTATGTTTACAAAAGTATAAACATCTCTTAATGCCATGTTGATTTTTATGGCATATTGGTGATTACTAGACAGACTTAAAATGCTTATTATTTAGGGGTTAATACATACTTCTTTACATCTAATGCACAAGTTATAATGCTTGAGAGAAGAACAAGCATTCTCTTGATAGAAGTACGTAACAGAAAATATGAAGAAGGGATCTGGATCACTGATACGTATCATTGCTCGTCTTAGGTACATATGCATCCAAGTATGAAGGGAGCTTTTAAGGTGAAAGCATATGCAATTGCAGATGTATCAAAGCACTGGAAGGGTAAAATTTTAGCTCTCAGACAAAGGAATGCTAATCCTTGCCTTGTAATAGAGGCGTTTATACAACATGTATTTATGCAAAAACAAATACATATTGCACCCACTATGCCCTTTCAATGAAACATTGCAAACAATAAGTATTTGCAACTCATTGAGAATGAGAAATTTCATGATATCTATGTAACTACTTGTCTCGTATTTACAAAAGTATACCTTCGGATTGATATGAGTGGTAAAATGTCGGGAGTTTCACAGGCTCTTTTAAGTGTTACCACCTCGAAATTGGTAGATTTCTCTTTGAGGGGCATACAACTAAGTAGCTCATAGAGGACCTTGTTTTTTTTAATGAATCCAAGTACATATTGCCCAAGGGGGGTCGAGAAAATGGAACCCTTGAGTCTATGTACATATCGAATCTCAATAGCATAGAATGGCCATTGTGCAGTAGCAACATTTTGCACATATATAGCATAAAAATTTCAGCAGACATATTGAATTCTATGAAGCCAAGCACGGGCTCAAAGAATGTACATCTTACCTGGTTCATACCGATTGCAATTTTTGCACACACGTTCAAGGAATGTAAGGGTTTGAGATGTACCAAAAGCACATACATCATAAAAAGCGAATCGGAGGATTATGTAACAAGGATTCTAGGCAAAACTTGGATATAAAAAATGACTCACAATCCTGACACAATGGAGTGTCGAGTCACAACAAGGGACATGGCTTTCAAGTAAAATTTTTATCTCTTAGTTGACTATTATCTTACTTTGGGATGAATCGGCTAACTTTCTTTTCCAATTATAGGTACTTTTTCACACAACAAACTTTATGCCTAGTATCGTAGATGGAGGATGCTCAAGGGTAAATGGTTGTGCCTTGATCAAGACATGCGTGAAAGTGCAGTTGTGGATGTTATTGTCATTTGTGAGGGCCGCGAGCCCCAAGTGTTACAAATGGAGGATGATTGGCCCTTGAGTATAATGCGCTAGGAAATCACAATGTTAATGCAGAATCCACCTGTTAGCTTCTATTTTAAACTAGATGGTAGGAAAATTTGAAGCCGAGATGAGGATACTGTTACCAGCAAAAAGTGTGTGGCTCCACATATTTTAGAAATTGTAGAGTCTCCCTAAAATCCCAACATCACAAGTTGTAATATCCAACACCTATAAATTTTTGGATTTTTTTGGCCAATAGAATATTGCCACTTGCAAACTTGGAATATTTAAAAATTATGGTATTTATGCAAAATCATACACTTGTTATACACTTTTCACATAAGCACATTTACATATGCATGTAAACTTTACAAAGACATAAGTAAAGCCATAACTAAATATCCTATGCAAATAGCCCTTAATGGTTTAAAACTCAATGTTTTTAAGGTAGAACTAGTTTAGTTATTGTTTCATTGTTTCATTTCACACTTTCTCTCTTCATCTCTTTATATCCACCACATCCCTCCTACCTGCTACGATGGATGCTTGCGCACACTTTGATGAGTGGATCCACAAGACTATCTTTGCCAACTAGATTGATGAAATATTTCAGGTTTTCTCTAATAACTTCAACCTTGAAAGTGTGCTCTCATCGCTGAATTCCCCCCTTCAGGTTTTGAAAGACTTTGTGAGCACCATTACTACCTGCACATACTCCATTGAGGGATCCAACATGACTTTGGTGCCTCTGGAACATCTCATGGTATTTTAGGCAGGGAAGAATCACCAAAAAGTGGTGAATAGGTGTCTAGCCCATGTGGATCCTTTGCACAGAGTATGCACTGTTCCCATAGGTAGTGCACTAGGGTATAGCATATTTGGATCTTGTGGAGTGTGATTGCGCATTGGCAATTTACCTCATTGCATTGGATATACCCCCTAGAGGAGGAGAGCGATGAAGATACAACTCCACAGGTTGTTGCTATCACATACACGGGAGAAGAACCGATTGAAGAGCTCATAAATATTGAAGAGGAACATTGGGTGGTGGCAAAGCAAGGGTTGGCTCTCATGGTGCCATCTTCTTCAGAACAACCACAAGTTGACAAACCCAACCTTACCTCCTTGACGATGGTGTACAATACTTACTTTTATCATATGTGCTGCAATACTTGGAAATGAAGAAAGAATAGTTATTTTCCATCCTAGTTAGGGATTCAGTGGAAGACCTGATCGATTATGATTATATGGATGTGCATTCGATGATGGAAAAGATTGGAAGATATGATGGGACAATCTTAGATGTAGTGAGTGCCATCATAGCAGCATAGGAGCATATTACCTCTGTTGAAGAATATTACCTTGTGCCAGACGTTGAAATTGAAGCACTACAGCATGATCTGTTCAGACCAAGGCCCCAGCTTCCTACCAAGGAGTTTGTAGATCCCTCTGTCCAAAGAGGTGCCTTGCTGACACACGAGGAAACAAAGATACAAGATGATTTGGAGAAGGTGAGATTTCTAACAACCATATATTTTTATATGACAAAACTTGACAGTAGGGTGCACCAGGTTCCCGAGAGTCCACTCGTGATATCTTGGCAAAAAATGATGCTTGCAGATGCCTTATCCGGGGCAGACTTCGGACAGGGCAACTGTAGGCACCAAATTTGGCCAAGATTTCACCAGTGGACTTTTGGGGACCCAATGCACCCTACTGTCAAGTTTCACCACTTTTTGATAACTTTAGGTTAGTCGCTAAATATATTGTTTGATTTGAATTTGTCATTCAAGACATATTGTATATAGATGAGTTTGCATCAAGGCAAGGAGGAGCTCGGCATGTAGATCGACGAAAGGATTCAGCTCTGAAGGAGTACATTGACAACCTTATTGTAGACTTGGTGGTCTTCCATAAGAAGTGCTCACTAGGAGGGTAACAAATAATTATGAAAATTCAAGCTTTGACCAAGTTTGGATCTTTTCACGTTATACTTGTGACATCTAGCTTGGAGAAGGTGGTGCTAATCAAGCGGTCAAAGCTTCTTTACTTGTTTGACCAAATGCTGTTGGAGCAATGTGTGTGCTTGCTAAAGTTTCAAATCTACTTCTTGGAGAAAGAGCTGAAGGGGGAGCACATCATTTTTGAAGCAAATAAGGAACTTATATTTTCATCAGAAGCTGGCCCCTCCTATCCACCGATAAAAAAGCCAAGGAACAATTAAGATTTCTTGTTGGCTATCGGCTTTTTGTATCTACCATCACTATCAGCCAACCATCACATGCATTTTTCTTGATGAATATAAGATATTTTACTTTGTCTTTATAAATAAATATTTATTGAATGAATGTGTGGTTTGTGTAAGTGTGACGATAATATGTAGTACGTGAACGATGCATTCACATACATTAACATAATTCAACACATAGTACTGCACTTATGATTGTGTAAGTGTGACGATAATGTGTGGTATGTGAATGATGCATTCACATACATTAACATAATTCAATGTGTAGTATTACACTTGCAATTGTGCATAAGCAATAACGTAACTTGTATTCGTATATATTACTACTTTCGATGCGTTCCTACATTAAACAAAAATTAAGAGTCATGTGTTTTAAGAAACAAAACAAAACAACTTTACTCAATTATTTAAATTCAGTACACATCGCATGAGATATTATGTATATATAAATAAATATTCCAATGTGGTAGAGTATACAAAAAATTTTGGCCTTCCAAGATGCTATGGTGCTATAGCACTCATTACAAAACCTTGCATCATTCATCTCATAACCTGTGGAAAATTCTCCTTGCTGTGTCAAAGCTGAATGATAAAGTTCATGTCTTTATCTGTGATTGTGATACACTTTGTATGGATGGCCACAAGTTGTGTATCATCGAACAAGTCGATGAGAAACCCCTCTACAGCTGTTTGTAGGGCCTCCATAGTTACAACAATCCATCTTCCTGCTAGTGGGCCATCCCACACTCGCGTCGAAAATCTTCCCATCCCTTTCAACTCCAAGTCTTGCATGACTTCCCGAACAACCTTATGAAAAGAACTTTTCGGGAGGAGAAGCTCGTATCCTCGTTGGATTCTCCTTATCTCCCGAGGGGCGAAAATGCTTGGTTTACATCTCCTCTTTTTCTATGGTGGTCCTTGTGCTCTATGGGGAGCACGCGTTGCTGCACTAGAAGAGGCTCCACCTTGTGCTCCAGTTGGTGGGCCTTAGCGTGAGGTCTTCCCAAGGCCAAAACAGCAACATGCTTGCTTGGTGCGTGCCATGCATGCTCGAGGAGGGAAAGATGGAGAAGAGACAGAGGTTGGGGGTGTGAGAATGGAGGAAGCAAAGAAAGAAAGATGTAAAAATGAGAAGAAGAATGAACATTTAACCTATTTAAACCTCAAAATCGGGTTAATGCAGCTTCATATGCACTGTCCATCGTGTGATAGTAAATCCATAACCTTTTATCGGAATGCGACAAAACTTCACCCGCACACTCGTTAGGTAGCCAAGAGCCCAAATTATTATTTTTTGAAAAAAAAAGCATGCAGATCCCTGGTTCGAAGTCTAGCGTCTGGAGCCGCTTTCCTGGCGGCAGACGCCAGACTTCAGACTAGGGGTCTGCATGCATTTTTTTCAAAAAAAAGAGACTCTTGGCCACCTAATGAGTGCACATGTGAAGTTTCGTCACATTTCGATACAGTTTAGTATTTTAAAAATTATCGAATACCAAAATTATGGATGGATTGATAATTGAGAAATCAATATGGCGATTATTGGCCCTCAAAAACTTCGCACTACATAGACTATATAGAGGCATCAAGAGTAAAGTCTACAATAAGAAATTTCAAATGTTTGCATGTTTTTCCTATTAAAATTGACTGTGCTAATAAAAACTCTAAGTAAGAATTGAAAATACAGCGAAGATGCACAGTCAAAGTTGAGAGCGAAGGACAAGAGTAAAAATTTAATTCATATTTTAAGGGCACATACAATAGTTTTACACTAGGACATAGTCATATGTCCAATGCACGAGGATAACACTATGCCAAAAAAGATAACATTACAAACTATGTTCATTCCATTGGAATAAATGCATCCTTCACTGCTTGAAGATTTCTTACAAGTTGGAAGTCCTTGGGAGTTACAATGATGCGCTTCACATGTATTACACAACGCTGAGCATCAGTCATCAAGTCAACTAAAAAGGCCTCTGTAGCACATTGTAGAGCATGAAGACATTCTTTTGTGAAGTGATCAAGTCTATCCTAACCTTGTGCCAAAAACCACCTCATGCTTTCTGTGCGGTAGAGGTCTTGCAAAATCTCAAGAACAAGTCTCGAGAAGCTCGCCCTCGGAATGATGAGATCAAAAGAGCGTTGATACCTCCTAATTCCTCTCAAGACCACTATACGTGGCTTCCACTTACGTTTCTTGTGGGGATGCTGAGGAGGACCCTTGTGAGGGTGGCTTGAGGAAGGTGGGTTGGGTTGAGAAGGGGGGGGATTTGAGTTTAGATGCTCCAAGGGGCTGAACACTATATGGGGCTCTGAGCGGAAGCTTATTTGCAACTACCTTAGACCTAGCCATCTTTCTTGCACAAGAGATATGAGAACTCAATTAATAAGATAGAAAGTGAAACCCTCTTTTATATAACCCTAAATTGTAAGACTCATTCACATAGATGCACACTCTCTCTTTCTCTCTTAAACTATGAATTGCATTCACACTAAACACATTGTTCATCTTAATAGCTTAGCTCTCTTCGAACCCATTTATTGCCTTGTCGAAGCCTTGTTTCTAGCCACTTGGCATGGTTTTATTTGGCACTTGAGGCTTCATAACGCACTCTTTTAGTGACACGATGTGATTCCATCATGTCTATAGCTGATTCATCAACACTTTCATTTGCTCTTTTTTGCGAGAGTTTAGCTTCATTCGCTACTATAATCCTATACCACCAAGATAGAAATTGGATCATTGGATTGCTACCATTCACCCCTCCACCATGATCAATTTTTCTTTGATATGCACCATGCGCTATCGAATGTGAATTTTCCATCCCTTGTGTGGACTAAATTCTAATGCTTCCCTTTTCTGCAAAGTTTGGCCCATGTGCCTCAAGGATATGCTACAAAGATACATATCACACATGAGTAAATCTATGCTTAATAGTTTATACAATTCATACAATTTTAAAATATTAACTTAGTACGCACCATGTAATGTGTGATAGAGATTTTGCCCCATGCTTCCACCATGTTTTCATAGAAGCTAAGCACAACATTGATAAATTCTTGCTTATCTTCATTGTTAAACACCATCTTGCAAAGTAAAGGGAGCCAATTTGTTAAGAATTATCCAAACCTTAGCTTTGGCCAACCTTGTTTTTCCTCCATTACTTTGATCAGGAACTACAAAATGTAACTTTTTCCACCCATCGTAGTCCTGCAGCCTACGAACCATGACATTTCCTTCCTCATTGATGGGTGCTAAGAGAAACTTCCTAGCCTTTGCTCCTCCAAAGCAAGGATTTTTTGGCAAGTTACTAGATTTTCTTGATCTCTTCTCATATTTTTTAATCGTCACTTGATACTTGTGTAGCCTAATTTTTGATAGCACTCGCTCCACATTCCTACATGTTGCAATGGCTTCTTTTTCTGGTTGCATCCTATAAGCAAAGAAAATGTATTTATATACAAGTTTCTCCATGATTCTAACAAAATCATGCAATGAACAAATGTAAATACGATCCAATGGAATATTGAAGATGGGATTTTAAGTGGGATATTCTCTATTGCATATCAGTGCAGCACTTGTCACCCTTTGCTAGTTCTACTTTCATCCTTTTCTTCCACCCTCTGTGTCAAGCAATATAGGCATGGATTCTTTGTATTTGCACCATTGGAGATTTCACACATGCATTTTAAAGTTTTCAAGTCTCCCACAAGATGCCATTCAACCAAGTATTGACCATACCCTTCAATCGAGAGCATCTCACCATATTCCTGACGATCGATGATGCTTGGAATGCTTGTGTGCATAAAGAACAACCGCAATACCTCAAATGTTTCCTTAGGAACTTCAAATGCAACGAGCCACCACACATGGCACTCAGATTGAACACTAAAGTTCCCTAGGTTGTCCTTGTCGAATTGTATAGCTATATTTATCAAAGTTACACCAACTCTTTCAAGCTTTACTCCTTTGATGACCTCACTCCCATCTAATTTTATAACAAACTGCAATTTACCATTACATTCCTCAACAAACATATTGTAGTACATTACCATTGCCAACTGCACCTTGTACAAATCTAAATAGTAATTGTTGAGTTCGGTGAACTTCACCTCATATACATTTTTGGTCCCTACCTTTAGTGTTTTCATGCATCGAACATGCATGGGATCTCCTATCAGCTCCAAAACCTTTGTATTAAGTTGCCGTTGGGCCTCTATTAACTTTGAAGGTTGAGGAAGAGGCACGATTCTATTTCTCTTCAGCACATGACCAAACCCAGCCTTCACACCTTTGAATATTTTTGAGTAAGCTGTTATGCTAATACGGCCCTGTCACAAATAGATTGTGCATCCACAACTAAGAACCCATTTGACACATCTTTTAATGTGCACTCAATCACCTTTTCCTTCACAGCCTTAAACTTAGGATTGCTCAAAGCATTTTCCAATGTAGTTGCCTTCAGCAATCTACTAATACACGATCCAACCTCACCCTCACTTACGTTCTCTTTTTGAGCTATCTTATATGCTTTGATATGTCACTTCCACTGGCCGCTATTCACAATTAACTCATTGATTGGCTTCTTCTTTCATTTGCGCTCCTGCGTTAGCTTGCTATTGATCTTTCTCAAGTCGACCAATTGTGTCTTTGCCTCCTTATATGAGATACCAATGTCATGGATAGTGTCTTGCATTGAAATAATTTGATTGTTTTGTTGAATTATAGTGTCATTCAGCTGTACCACTTGTCTTATGACTGTTGTATATGAAGTTGATGTGCCGCGATTACATCATGGCAATTTTTTATGGTTGCTTGGCAAGTTGTAAATACTTTAATGCCTGATCATTGAGCTGCCTAATGTAACTGAGCAACCCATTTTTACCCTCGCACACATACTTCAGCAAATTTGTGATTCCTGAGAAAGTTGGAGATCTATTGTTTAAGGGGTCAATTGGGTAGATTCCCCCATCAACCCACAAATCCACATGTTTCAATCACATTTTCCTATAACTCTGCAAGACTTGAGGGTTGACACTAGTACGCTGGGTTCTTTTGAATAATGGGGCGTATTCAATCTCTACCTCAATATGCAGCTCCTTCTTTCATGTATTCATTTTACTATTAATAGGAATGGGGATCCTACTTGGTTGTCACAGGAGGTAGAGTGAAAATGTACAGAGAGGCACACAAAGGTGCCAAGGAAAAGGAGGGTGTAAGTAATTCACTCTGTTAATGAAGGTTACATAAACACAGAGAAGAGGTCACAATAGAGCCATGAGAGAGTATAGATATGGGGGAAAATAGCTTAGAGGGTAGGAATGTCCAAGACTTTTCGTATTTTAGACATTTCTATTTTACCTCCAAAAACATTTCCAAAAAACACGATATTTGACCAGTTGATTTGTTTTTTGACCAAAAGCCAGAATATAAA
Source organism: Lygodium microphyllum (assembly GCF_053477565.2). Taxonomy (NCBI): domain Eukaryota; kingdom Viridiplantae; phylum Streptophyta; class Polypodiopsida; order Schizaeales; family Lygodiaceae; genus Lygodium; species Lygodium microphyllum. The sequence goes on along the minus strand of NC_141135.1, from coordinate 158,576,895 downwards.
AAATCCCCAAAATATCTTAAAAGGAACTTTTGAAATTTCATTTTCCTTGTTCTCAATTAAAAAATCAATTACCTCGTATCTACTAATCATTTTGCATTGAAAACGAAGCACCACACTCTTGTAACTAACTCCTCTTTGAATATAACATTTGGTTGAAAAAGACTTCTTGAATGAGGAGAGAGAAGGAATCTGAGTATATCTTTGTAGATAATATAAAAAAGGTAAAATGAGATTGCAAAATTGGAGAGAGAATATGATTATTTTACTATTTTTCTCTTCTTTTATCCTTGTTTTAAAGAGGAGAGAGGGGGAGGGGGGCTAAAAGGCCCATTTGTGAATTCATTTTTTTCCTAATGCCATATCAAAATAGTCGATTGAGAATTGTGTGCTTCACCTAAACCTTGTACAATACCTATATGTACAAACAAATATCTACATGAATCCCTCTTGACAAAAATACTTGCATGAATCCCTTTTAATAAAAAATATCTAGATAATTGCATGAATAGAAGCAACACAAAATAGGGCCAATTTACCTATAAGATGATTTGCTGAAGATAAGATTGAATCGTTTTTTATCAAAACCCATTGCAAATGATGGACAAAAGAAAACATCAATCCCATCAAACACAAAAGTCACTAATTAAATGAATAAATTTTAGCACAATAGAAAATGGCAGATTTACCCATAAATTGAGCTACAGAATCTCTGCTCTACCTTGTGTTAAGTGCTGCAACTAGCATCAAACCCTATTGTAAAGATAGTAGAAAAGGGAAAATGCAGAGAGGAAGAAAGAGAGAGTGTGTGAGTACACGGAGAGAGAAAGAAATGAGCACCTATCCAATCTTGCCCAAATTGATCTCTGCAAAAGACAATAGCAAGAGTTAGTATTTACATGAATGTATATTGGAAAAACAGTAGAAAAGAGGAAACATAGAGAGAGAAAGAGAGAGGGAGAAAGAGATGAGCACTTATGTAATGTCACCCAAAATGATCTCTGCAATAAAACAACAACAAGGGTTAGAAATAACATCATGTTGTATTGAAAATATAGCAACAAAAAAAACCAAATAGAGAGAGAGATTAACACATTTGTCTCTTGATCCAAATAAAAAGAAAACAACAATTAGAACCAACATCAAATTCTATTGAAAACACAACATAAAAGAGAAACAACACATAGAGAGAGGGGGGAAAGAAGAGAGAGAGAGAGATGAGCACCTTTGCCTCTTGCCTAAAACAACCTCTACAATAGAACAACAATTGTTTACCGCAGCACAGAGGAGCGGGAAAATGGAGCAAAGGAGCGGGAAAATGGAAAAATGAGATAACTGAAAGGGCACAGGACAAAGGAAGGAAAAGGCGCCCCGGATGAAAGTCAGACCCTGAACAATTTGAATGACGACCTCTCCAAAAGGCCTCAATGTCACCTCGAGAAAAGAAAAGAGTAAAAGCGCACCATTAATTGTGAAAGCGCTCTCTCGAATCCTTGTAAAAGAGTGCCAGGGTCACTCCTGTGCAAATTGTATACATTAGTTGGGAATGGGATAAGTTAGAACGGTGGGAAATAGGAAAAGAGGGCCTAGGCTAATGGCCGACCATGTAAAAAGTGGGGATGACTGCTCAAAAAGTAGGGCATGTATATAAAGTTCAAAAAGTAGTTGGGAATGGGATAAGTTAGAACGATGGGAAATAGGAAAAGAGGGCCTAGGCTAATGGCCGACCATGTAAAAAGTGGGGATGACTGCTCAAAAAGTAGGGCATGCATATAAAGTTCAAAAGTGAATGAGAAGATCATTCTTGTGTGTGGCCAAAGCTTCTTCTTCTTCTTCTCTTGTTTCTTGCCTTCTTGCTTGTGCTTGAGTGAGGGATTGAGGGAGTGTGAGGGAGTGAGGGAGTGAGTGTGTGAGAGTAAGGGATCGTGGAGAAGAAGCTCCCCATCTTCTCTCTTCATATTCTCTTCTTCTCTTCTCTTCTCTTTTCTCGCGCAGCTATGGAGGATGGAGCTTAAAGAGAGGGCTTGAGGTTGCTTGAGCTTGCCATAAGGATCATGGAGCTACCGGAGTGCAAGAGAGAGGAGGGAACTTGATCGAGCATCAAGATAAGCTCACTACATCCGTAAGGTAGGCATTGCACGTCGGCTATGTGAGAGATAGCCATGCCCGCTCAGCTTAAAACGCTTGATCAATAAGCGGTCCGTAGGTCTCGAGTAGAGCTCCGTAGCTCCCCTTCATTTTGATTCCATTGCCGAGACCGACGGAATCGAGCCTCGAGCGCCATGCACATCGAATTGAGCATAGAAGTAGGGTTTGCAGCCCCAACTGGTGCTCAAGATAGTTAGGAGATTTAGGAGGTTTTAATCCTTGGAGCAAGTAAGTATTTTGATTTGTTGTTGAATATTAGAGTAGGACCATCCATCTCCATCTCTGTTTTTTATTTTTGTTGCATTAGGTTAAGACTAGGATAGGAAAAAGAAGGAAGACAGAAAGGGTTCTACTGCTACTGGAAACAGGGAAATAGGGGCACAAATTCAAATTTTTGGTTGGAAGAATGTGAGGGATTAGCTTTTGAGGTTACAGCAGACTGGGATGGGGCAATAAGAGGCCCAGGGAACCAGAAAAAACCACACTTGACATTCTGCTTTGTGAGAGAGAGTGAGCTTGAGAGCCACAGAGAGAGAGAGAGAGAGAGAGAGAGAGAGAGCTGTAGGGAGATCCTTGGAGTGCCATTCACCACAGTGATTCCAGGTATGTCTTGCATTTCCTTGTAGTGTTTTGCACCCACGGGTTGTCGTCTGTGCAATCGGATCAAGTTGTCTGGGTTCGATTCCCATAATCGGACCACTCGATTTCTGGAGTCAGACCGTCCGTCTGCAAGAATCGGACCGTCCAACTGCGAGAATCAGACCACTCCGTCCGATCCGATTCCAGCAGTCGGACCCAGTGCCAAAATCGGACCACCCTATCCGAGTCTCAAAATTGGACCACTCTGTTCGAGTCTCAAAATCAGACCACCTTGTCTAAGTCTCAAAATTGGACCAGCCCGTGCGATTCCTAGAATCGGTCGGTCCGATTCTGGGAATCGGTCCGATTCCCAGAATCGGACCACTTCACCAGAACTTAAAATAGAGGGTTTTTGAACCTGCTTGACAATCCTGGCCACCCTGTTCACATCTTTGACCCCCCCATGGAAACCCAATTTAGCCCTTAGAAGCCAGAGACCAGACATGATAACCGAGGATTCACCCCAAATAGCTAGCTAGACATTGAGCGGACCGAATTTAGAACTTGACTTGACTTCCGGTAACCAACCAACCAACCCTGAAGCGGAATAGAGAACGCAGCATGGACTTTCATTAAGACCTTAGATCAGCCAAAACCTGTGCTTCGAGCCATATCAGGCTACGAACGTGAGGGGAAGAGTGGAGTTTTCATTGAGCATTTCCTGCATCCGCACCTCACTTTTGATTTTATCACCAAAGGTGCACTACAAGAAAAGAAAAAGCCTGTTTTCACACTGAGCACTAGAAAGCACAAAGCACAACTTGTGAATAAGATTGACAACTGCTTTCAATAACAAGGAACTCATCAGGAGATATAATAACATCAAGGAACCCACTATTAGGAGAAGATCCCAAAACATAGTTGGGTGCCTGAGAGCCCCATCAATAGGACCTTAAGAGGACACAAAGATCCAGAAGGTGACAACATAGAGGATCACGCTGCCGGAGCTACTCAAATTGATCGACGACCTTGTGGAGCTGGAAGTGGGAGCAATGTCAGGATCACGAGGCGGACAAGGAGAGGACCAACTGGACTTGGGAGAATTCCCAGTCTTAGTGCAATAGTTAGTCAATGAGTACGACTTGTTGACTAGGATGGTAGTTTAGGGCAGACTAGTAGAGGAAGTGGTAGCAAGCCTAGAAGAGGAAAGAAAGGTGATTAGAAAGGCACTAGAGAGCATAATTGCCTATAACCACGAGCAGAAGGCTAGGAAACTCCAACAAGATATAGACATGCACGAGGCCCGGCGTGTGCTAGCCTTGGCTAGTGCAGCCAAAGCAAGGCCAAATGCAGAGAGAGAATGAGCAGCAAAGGCTGACTTATCATTAAGTGAACTCTAGCCAAGCGGCTCATGGACAATACGTCCACTGAGCAGAGTACAACAGCCTTAGCCATCGCATTACTCTCGGGATTAGGGGTCATGCAAGGGGCAAAGGGGCAATCTAGAATCCCTATTGTAGCAAAGTAGCTAGACAAGTATGAACCTAGCAATGACCCATATAGCTTTGTGGAGCAATTTGAACAAGTTTGCAAAGCAAACGGTCTCACGGACCTTGCACAACGCTCTCAAGCTTTCGATCTGTGCTTAGGTGATAAGGGGAGAATTTGGTACACTAGTCTAGATGCAGCTAAGCGCACGAACTTTGCCCATCTTAAGGACCTCTTTATCAAGAGATTCTCTGAGGCAGGGTACTCTGACAATCTCATTGTCTGGTTGATGAATGTCAGTCAGAGGGAAAAGGAAGACGTAAGGGACTATGTCACTCATCCCTGCAAAATGAGCAACCTAACGAGAAGGCTGTGTCTACCGTATTTATAAATGGAATTCGAAGCAAGGAGCTCTACAAGGCTTTGGTTAGTAACTCCACTCTACACCGAGACGTGTTAGCTAGAGTCTTTGAAGAGGCAATAAGGGTGGACGATCAGCTTAGGGACTAAAGCATGAGGAACACCAGTCAAGAAGTACAAGTTAGAGAGCTCCAGAGCAGTCAACAGTTTCAGGAGAGAGAGAGAGAACTCTAGCATACAAGATAAGGGAAAGAGTGTTGACCAAGGCCAGGAGCTGGCTGAGGTGAGAATGGAGCTTGCACGATTGCAAGACCAAATGAGGAAACCTGTGCGGTCGCATGTGCAGCGTATACAATGTGGCAGTAACCACCTCCCAGCCGAGTGCCAAGATCCTAGATCTAGGCCGTGCTCGAACTGCAGTAGATTCAGTCATGACGCATTACATTGCAGACTGCCAAGGAGATTCCCATATGCGTAGCAATACAACCCTCCATACTTAGGCAACAGGCCACCTAACCTCTTTGGCAGGGGAGCCCAGTTGGCGCTTCCAACTAGAGATGAACCCAACAAGCATACCCAGACCACCAAGGCCCTATGTAACCCATCCACAGAGTGACGCTCCTGTTCACTATGTGGAAGAACCTAGTGAAGAGGAGACCTACATGAACCCATATATATCCTATGATGAGGAAGGAAATCCAGTCCTGATGGACTACCGACCGGTACCGGTGATGGCGCTAGGTAGAGGAAGAGGCAGAGGCTTTGGAGGACCAAGCCAAGATCCAATCTCATTCTGGACTTGCGGTCATCCAGGCCATATTTCATCACGCTGCCCGGAAAGGGAACAGACAAACAAGGACAAAGCTGACCTTCGATGCACCGAGTGTTGAATCACACACCTATTTCCTGACTGTCCTAGATGGAAGCCATCAACTAGTTCTGCCAACGTGCCCTCAGTACCCTTGGGGCTGTTCGGTGTGGAGACCTTTGACAGTGAGGATATGCCCATCCCACTATATGTCATGATGTGAGCATAGAAAAAACAGGCAGGCATCTCATTGCCTGGGCCAAGTAACCTGGATGCAACCTCATTGGGAAAGAAAAGCCGGAGGAGAAGGAGAAAGAGAACAGCCGCAAAGATTACCCTTAAGATTGAGGAAGCTACAATGCTAGTGACAGGAAAGAGGGTCACTGATGCAGAGGCAGAGACCTCAGCTCCTAAGACAGCAGAACTAGGGAGTGCCAAGGTAGGGGAATACCCCCACCCCAAACGGCAACTCGAGGCTATAGCCAAAGTCAAGGAGCAGGTCAAGGATGCCGAGGAACACCTTAAGGACGTAGAGCCCATACTGGAAGACCAAATTGAAGATCTCTCTAGTGTGAGTACACCCATTTCACTATCGCGACCTCAATCGGGGAACGCACCCACACCACATGAGATGCTAGAGAGGCAAGACCAGGAAGAAGCATGTCAGCAAGCTAACCAAGACACATGGCCAAAGAGTGCTAACCAAGGAGGAAGGCAACCACCCAGCAACCTCCTCACCACTTTAGTAATCACACCAGTAACCTTGAGCCTAGGAGATCTGTTTCGGCAACACCCTTCCTTATGGCAAGAACTAAAGCACTGGGTGGAGGGAAAAGAGGAGCACACTGCCACTAACTTGCAAGAGCAAGACGCAGTCACGCAGATTCCAAGCCTAACGCTACACTCAGTTCCAAGGTCACTGCACATCAATGCTTTATGGGAAGGCAATGAGATGCATGTGGTCTTACCTATCTTAGCCTTGGGGGATGTAACACGAAAAGGAATCGTAGACACAGGCGTCGGTATCAGTGTCTTGAGCCACGCAGTTCTACACACCTGGGCAAACCCACCCATGGAAACGGCTAGGTTCAATGTCACATTGGTCAACGGAATGAAGGTCAGACCATTCGGGGTCCTAAAGAACTGGCTACTGAAGGTCATAGGGGTGCAGTTCTCCGTGAACTTCATTGTCATAAAGGGAGTGGACTACGACATACTGCTAGGCCAACCCTGGATGAGGAATGCTCAAGTTATTGAAGATTGGGGTAACAATCTTATCTTCTTGGGGAATAGAACAGAAGTGGTAAGGGTTGAGATGGATACCTGGAAGACTACCCTAGACGACCTTGATGCTATCTCAACCATGCTGAAAGGTGATGCACAGGCAAGCAAACCCTATGGGTCGTTGACCAAGTACATCCCTTTCCCTGAGGACGAGCGGGATTGGATGCATGTCTTGGCAGCCATTGACCTACCGTTCTCAAATGAGGAAGAGATATATAGGCAAGTTGCTAAATCCCCAAGCATGCTAGCAAAGGAGCCCATCGCACCACTCTGCATGATGGCAGGAACCTCACGTAACCCAGGAAAACCAGTCTCATTCCATATCCCCACCAACAAGCTCGAGCTTCAAGAAATCATAAAGTACCCGACCAATAAACTGAAGGGCAACATGGCTGCCAATCTAAAAACCCTAAGTGATCTTTTGGCTAAGCCTGAGTGGAAATGGACCAAAATTCATGATCTGAACCTATTATACAATTGGGCTTTAGTCACTGACAAAAAGGAGATTGGAGATGAAAGCCTAGGGGATGACGAGCAATCAGAGGGGCAAGACTCTGATGATGAGGAGTACGAGGACTACCGCTCTTTTGGAGACGAGAGTGAAGAAGAGTTAGACACGATAGAATATGACACTGAAGGGAGAACAATCAAACAAATCAAAGCAGACTCTAGGCCTAGAAGGGAAAGGGCAGTTGGAATGAAAGAGGAGTCATGCGGATGGAGTGCGATAGATCTTGGTTGGAGCACATAGGAGCCATGGATTACGAGCAGGCAGGAGTGATGCAACCATTGGTAGTCCCAGTGCTTAAGATGGATGCACCTACTGAATTACGACCCCCTGGTGAAAATCCTTCCTCAACAAGCAAGGGATGTGAGTTTATCTCGGAGTCAGAAGTCAGTACGGAGAGTGATCCTGAAATACCCCAATCCTCTAAGGTCATACACACCAAAGGGGACTTGCCAGTCCACCTAAGCGCAAATGGCTAAAGGAGGAGGCTAGAAAGCGAACTAAGGACTCAGAAGTAGAGAGGCAAAAGAAGCCACAAGATCTCCCCAAATGCTTCATAAAGTTTAAGAAGGGTGATAGAGTGGTGATTTTGCTAGGAGAAAAGAGACAAGGGAAAACCACTGAGCCAATTGAGGGACCCGCCAAGGTCAAGGAAGTCAACTTGGCAAGGGAAGGCGAGAAGCCTCGACCTATGTTTATTGCTAATGACTTGACCAAGGATGAGGAGGCTAAACTTGTTGCTCTCCTACGAGAGTATGCCAACGTGTTTGCCTGGTCCTTGGAGGAACTTAAAGGAGTCGATCCTAGGGTTGTGACCCATAATATCCCAATGGTTCCAGATGCGGTGCCAACAAAGCAAGGACCTTACCCTATGAATCCCAAACACACCTATGCAGTGAAGGAGGAAATTGATAAGCTCCTGAAGGCGGGATTTATATATGAGATTGAGCACATGGATTGGGTATCACCTATAGTGATCGTTATGAAAAAGAATGGTAAAATTCGAGTGTGCGTGAATTACAAGAAAGTTAATGCCACTACGAAGAGGGACAACTACCCCTTACCGTATACTAAGCACATGCTGGAGAGGGTAGCAGGCAAAGAAGCCTACAAATTCCTGGTGGCTTCTCTAGCTATAATCAAGTGCAAGTGCACCCTGACAACATGCACAAGATTGTTTTCGCCACGGAGTGGGGTGTATTCACCTACATCGTATGCCCTTTGGGCTAATGAATGCGCCTGTGATCTTTCAACGATTAATGTGCATCATCTTCAAGGATATGCTTAGACACGAGCTAGAGGTGTTCATAGACGACTTATGCGTACACTCTAGTTGGACCGAACACTTAGAAAAGTTGAGAGCTATCTTTGAACGGTGTCGTTTATACAACCTCTCGTTGAACCCCTTAAAGTGCGAGTTCTGGGTGAAGCACGGATGTATCGTAGGGCACGTAGTGTCAAGGAACAGCATTGCCACTGACTTCTCAAAAGTTAGGGTCATTGTCGACCTACCACCACCCATTAACTACGAGGGCGTTCAGTGTCTCTTAGGCCATACGGGATACTATCGATGCTTTGTACTGAATTACGCACTGATTGCTAGACCATTGTACAAGCTGCTGATCGTATTCGAGTGGACTGACGAATGCCAGTGTGCATATGAAGAGTTGAAGAAGGCTCTCACCACTGCACCAATCTTATGAGCCCCAGACTGGAGCATAACATTTCATGTACACATAGATGCCTCTAAATTTGCTATTGGAGCTGTTCTATGCCAGCCTGGTGAGCATAATCTAGATTACCCCATGAGTTTTGCCAGCAGGCAACTCACTGAAATGGAGATGAACTATTCCACTACAAAAAGGGAAGGGTTAGCCATGGTGTTTGTTGTAAAGAAATTTAGGCATTATCTGTTGGCCACCCCCTTCATCTTTTTCATTGACCATCAAGCCTTGCTTTATCTCGTGAACAAGTCGTGCGCTACAGGTCACATAGCTAGATGGTTACTTCTCTTGTTGGAATTCGATTTCTCTGTGGTTATACGTAAGGGAAAGCAACACTACATGGCTGATCACATGTCCCGCATACCCACAGGAGAAGCTGATGTACAAGGCATACCTGACGACCTACCGGACGCTCATCTCTTTGGCCTATCTAGTGAAAGAGACTTGTTTAGAGCCGATCTGATGCCATATTGGGCCGATGATGTAGTTTAAGTGCTAGAGAACGGTCTACCTGAGAGACCTATTGAGAAAGCCAGGCTAAGGAGACATATCTTAAAGATCCAACCATACCAACTAATCGCCGGCCAACTCTATAGGCTAGGACAAGACAGTTTGTTGCGTAGATGTGTGTGTGAGCACGAGATGCATGATGTATTGAGAGAAACGCATGGTGGAATAGCTGGAGGACACTTTAGTGGGGATACAATAGCCTGTAAGGTGCTACGATCCCAACTATGGTGGCCCACCCTATTCCGTGATGCTGCTAAATTTGTAAAACACTGCGATGAGTGCCAGAGGACTAAGGTGCCTGTGCACAAGGATAAGATGGAGTTGATCCCCGTAATAGCATGACAGCCCTTTGAAAAATGGGGCATTGACTTCATTGGATCTATCAGTCCTGCGGCACAGTGTCCCCTGGTGTATTCCTTTGTGTTCTTTGTTCTATTGAAGAATTTTATAAAGATATTGAAGATTATGGTTGATTCAATCAAATCTGTGGGAGATATCTACTATGATGCTGCGTGAAGATTTGCTGTTTTCTTTGTTTTGATGATCAAAAGAATGAAATAAAAGATTGTTGATGTTACAAGATAGATTTTCTTGCAAGAGAATTCCCTTTTCCTTGGTGTTCCTCTTGGGGCTCCATACGGCCTGACAAGATCTTAGATGTTAGGGAGAGACATTTGAGATCCAGAACCTTGAGAGAATACCTCATCCAGTGGAAAGATGATCCCGAAGAGGATGCCACTTGGATGGATGAAAGTACTCTCAACCAACAATACCCCTAGTTCTTCTCAAGATGAGGACATCTCAATTCCTCTAAGGGGGAGAGAATGTAATATTTCCGTACGAAATATTAATGGCCTTGCACACAACGCACAAAAAGCGGTTCAAAATAATCTTCCGCATCGATTAATGTTGGTGGCTAAGTGTTCCCTCCGCGCGCATTGATAAATTATGGCTCTGTGACGTGTATAAGAGGCTGTGGCTTGAAGACTGCAAGCCCGCACAGGAACACCTCTTCTAGGGGGGAAAATTTTGTGCAAATTTTTTTATTATTAACCCCTCCCCTCAGCCGATGCATGGCAAGGAGAGGGGGTATGAGTGTGGAAAAGCTAGAGTGGTGGAAGTGCATGAGGGAGGGAGGAGGCATGCGAAGCCACGTGGGTGGCTATCTCCCCCCCCCCCCTCTTATTCTATATGACTCCCCCTGGAGCTTGTAAGGGGAGGAGAGAGAGGGAGCTGTCGTGCTGCCCAGGCCGTCGCCATCCGCCACGCCATGCTGCTGCCGCATGCCCCATCCCATCGCCATCATCATCATTATTATCATCATCTTCATCATTATCCTCATCATCATCTCCTCCATCAAATTCTTCTCTCTCCACGATCGTTCTGACAAAGAAGCTTTAGAAGCTTCTTTGGAAGCTTCTAAATTAAAGCCTCCATAGCCCCTTGTCACCCGTGCCTCCCCACGATTGAAAAACTAAGTCTCCAAGGCCCTGGTCCTGCACGGGACAGGGAGATAAGGGACAGACGTCGATTCGATACACAGAGTGACTCAGAGGAGAGTTGCTGGAACGAAATTACTATGTCACATGGCCCCCAAACAAAAGACGTGAGGCGCACATGCAGGAGCTTCTACTCCAAGTTCGCGTGTGGATAACACCCCGAACCTCAATGCCCAGGTTCTTAGAAATTGATTTCGCATGGAAAGAATGCATTTAAGCATGTCTTTAATACATGTAGTCGAGTTAAATACAATTGGAAATTTTAAACACAATTATCCATTCGTTTACGAAGTTAGTGCATGTCATGCCTTTGAAAAATGCTTGCACTTCCAAGTTGCAATCCCAAACGCATATTGCATAGGTTATAAGGTGGATTTGTCTAAATGCATCCTTGATTTCCTCGTGAAAAAGAAACAGTGCATAATGCATTTAGATAGTAATCTCCTAGTTGTCATTCGTACGAGATAATCATTGACGTCCATTAGATGTTGTCCAAGTAGTTGCTTGCATGAAAGGGATTTATGTACCTTGAAAGTTGCATGTGATGTTAATTTCATCCTAGGTTGGGTTAAGTGCTGTAGGACGGATTAAGTCAATAATAGTCTTATGACATTCGTCATGCATGGACTTCTTTTATCGAAGGTTGTATTTCAGGAAGAATGCATTTCATATTAAAGCTTGAATTCAATGCGTTAAGCGAAGGGTTATGAGCATAGTTCTTGTTGAAATTCAACGTAGGATTTTATATGAGTTAACCTTGAATTGCCAATAGTTATAGTTTAGGCAAGGAAAAGAAATCGTCCTTGTACATCTTATAGTTGCATAAAAGGAAAAGTTTATGAATGGCATACTTGCATGGAATGTTGTATCTTGAATTTATTTGTGTACATCTCTTAGGAAAAGTATTTGCATCTCTTCTAAGGAAAGATCACCTCTTGTCGCAAGACAATTAGATCGATTAGGTAATTTTCTTGCAATGATGTAACTCAAACTATGATTACCTCAATGCACTAGCTAGGGTTTAGTTACGTTAAAATTCTGCCTAGTATCGCACTTAGCAAACCAACTTAATATTTCAAACCTCAAAGGTCCTACCCACATTCACGGAATGTTAGGGTTAGTTAGACGTCCATACAATAACAATCTAGGGTTTTTACCCTAGGATAAATTGGCCTAATAATAGACTTCTAATTGAGTTTAGAAACCCTAGGGCCAAACGTTGTTGGCCTAGTATGGTTAGGGTTGGGTTGGGTCAAGAGGACTCCCAAACCCTACATCTTGATCAAATGTATTTCTTGACCAAGGAGTACTGTTTGATGGGAGAAATGATCCCACAAGTTAGGTGCGACACTTGTCTCGTGCAAAAAGTTGCAGCGTCGCATGGCTTTGTGTTTAAATCACAAGATAGATTTGCCACTCCTTGGAACAAGGTTGGCAGGTTCTAAGTACAAGTTTAATCTGCAAGAGGATGAGTAGTCATCCTGCTACATCACCCTTCCTTGGGCTGATTTGCCTAGTTAGGGAAGTTATGTATTGCCAAGCAAGCAATTGACCAATCAAGTTAGGGCGACGAGGTTGCCCATGATTTACTGTCTTAATTTAAGGAACCTAAGGAGCTGGTTAATTTGGGTTAACAGGGTATAAACCCTAACCCAAGGATAAAAGGGTAAACAAGCAACGAAACCCTTGGGGATCTTGCCAAGTCGCAATCGATCCCGGATTGAATGCTAGATGCATTCGGGGAGATGGATTCACACCTTAGCAGTTGGCCAAACAAACGACCACTGGATTGATTGTGTTTGTACAGTTAGGAGCACTGTTTGTACTTCTTTGCTCAATGAACTAAAGATGGAAAAATAATTAATGCTTTAGGTTGAAGGCCTGGAGGGAGAGGCAGCGTCAGTTACCCGCGACTGCCTGCCTGACCCTATCCAAGGGGGTTGTTAGCTGCGCCGGGTACGTGGACCGAACCCGCCGTGAGAGGTCTCTCGGTGGGTGCTACTTGGTGCAGGAGGACGCTTGGGTGCTAGGGGGCTCTGGCCGTAAATCCCTTGCCTCCGAGTCCTGCACAAGAGGCCGACATGACTCGGGATTGGATCTCGAGGCCCGCATACTATTCTACGGGTGGAAACTTGGAATAGTGATCCCTGAGGATTGTTTGAATAGCCTTCCAGTGGATTATGGGATTAGCCTTCGGGCAGATTATGGATTAGCCTTCGGGCTGGATTATATGATGTATTCCAAAGACTGATAAATAAGATCAATTGTTGAAAAGGAACTTGCTTGACATTGTTTTTCTATGTCAGTGTGCTAAGATTACGTGAAGGAATCGGTGATTAATTGGCTAATTAAGGAAGCTGTTTTTGTTTGTCAAACTAAATGTGGTAGGTAATTAGGCAACTAAAGCAACCCTGAGGAAAGTGCGATGGATGTGACCATGGGTCCGTCCTATGGAAGGGTGGTCCCGGTTGGCCAGGAACTTTTCTGGAAGGAAATTGACAGCAAGGAACGATGACCTAGAATCTAGGATACTAGAGTCCCGATTTATGCTGTTTTAGGGGAACGGAATGGGACTATGCCTTACAGGCAGAGAGGTCAAGCTTGCATCCCTCTCGTTTCCCATTCTCCTTGAACCAAGTGCAGCATGAACCCGCTTCGACCCCACGTTTCTGCGAAAAGTAGTTCGCCTACGCTAGCTACCATTCTAGGAATTTGACCACTAGGAAAGCCCTGATTCAGGTCTGTCCTAAGTGGGAACGGCCGGAATGCCTCCACTTTGTGGCAGACTCGGGAAGACCTAGATCGCAAACCCCATGACATTCCGTGGGAGTGCCGGGCGGCACTTTCTGGAGTTTCTTCCCATTGGGCTGCTAAGACGTGTCCCACAAGTGAACAAGTGGACACGTTACAGTAGTTAGATAGTTAGTTGCATGCACAATTAGGGTAATCCTTTCAGTGATCTAAGTTAGTGGCATTTAAATTTTGATAGGTGAATGGCTATACATGAGAGAATAGAAACACTATGGAGATACATAATGTTAACAAGAATAGTTAGTTTCAGAATTATCAAGGTGGACAGAATGATTGATACTTTTGATATGGGAATCCTAGAATTACTATTTTTCAGGGGAGTTTTTCTATTTACTAATTTAACCTACTAATAGTGTAGTAATAAGTATGTGCTTTATATGCAAATTTGATTATCATTTTGATTTAGGAGTTTTCACATGCTTATATCAAAAGACTTTGAGGTTACACTGATGATATCCATATACAAAGCCTTTTGTTAACCTATATATATATATGTATGCACACACACACTCATTTGAAATGAATGAATATTGAGAAAATAACAATTGATTGGAATAATGTAGAGGTAAACAATACACAATTAAAGAAAATAAAAAACTCTAGATTAAAGGAAATATAAAAGAGTAAGTCTATATGAGTGTCCACCCAAATGGGATGGGACATTAGCACTAGAGGGAGTGATCGTAGGGGTTGTTGTGTTCGCATAACCTAGTAAATTCCATTGTATGGGTAATCAATTGGGAATTTAATAGAGTTTACCCTTGTATCTTGGTCGCTTTCCTAGCGATGTGGGGTAGCTAGGTAACAATATTCTCTCCACGAAATTTTGGCTAGAAATAGCATGGATGAGAGATGCTAATGTGGTGAGTATCTTTGTCTTTCATTTTCTTAGGTAGGGTAAATAATGTTATGTGCTAGATTAGATTCCTCGAGCGAAGCTATTAAGCTAAGTTGTTTGATTCTTCAATTTAGTGATGAATTCCTAGCCTTCTAGTCATTCTTATAAGTCTAGAGACCCAAAACTAACTAAAATTACCTTAAGTTTGGAAGAGTATATATATTTATTCTTCCAAAAAGGAAAGAAACACCCTTAACAATGAATTTAAAAAATTAAAAATAAAATAAGATAACCGTCACCTCTAAGGTTCTAGTAGGCTACATGGATTTCCTTAACGAGTGCTCTGCGTCGTCTGATGCCTTTCATTTCTTTAGGGTGGGACCTTTTGGGTAGGAGAATAAATATATATACTCTTTTGACTCTAAGTGATTTTTTTCAAACCCAATTTTTAAAAAAGAAACAAGGGAAGGATTGGAGTTATAGACCATTTTGCCTAGTTGTTCTAGTAGGATATTGATGGCTAGAAGTTCAACCATAGGAGTTCTATTTAGTATTGTAGTGTTAGCTTACCTTGTATGGGTTCTTTGATAGGCATTGATCTTATTAGTGATGTTGTTTCAGAAACAATACTTCTAAGAGAAAAGTAGTGTAGCAATTATTGCCCAGAGAGATTATTATTACTTAACAGCTCTAGAACGCTTCCTGGTTGGTATACTCCATGCATTGGATGAAGCTATGTTATGCACTATAGTGGGGAGAGGAAGGGGAAGGCTAGCTTGCACATGTTTTAATCTCTTTAAATGCTATATTTGGATTGCTTGCTTACTTTTTAATAAGACACTAGTAAGGATTTTTTCTATATTTTCAATGTTTACTAGGATTCATTGTGTTCTTGTGCATGTCTTGTCAAGGTGCTCCCAAGGACACTTCGCAATTAAGTAGGGAAGATTATATTTTTCTTTTTGAAGATGTATAGTAGTACTTGTGGTAGTAGTGCTCATGATGCTGGATGTTTGAGATGTTTATGTTACCCATGACAATGATAAGTGGGAGAAAAATGACAACCCGCAAAAAACATGCCAAATATCACAAAAATTTTCAACAAAATTGTATTCATCCGGTACATTATTACCATACTTTAAAATTAATTCAATGCAAATATAGTCGTGGTCGCTCTCCTTGAAAGACATGTCCCTACAGTCTAGCAAGGAAGGAAAGTTGAAAGGATGAGCATGGTCTATAAGGAGTATCTTTAAGAGAAGAGGAAAGGAAGGGTTTGGTAAGGTTAGTGGGTCTAGATATGTTAGGGCTTCTTTTGTGATAATCATACACCACACAATTATTGCACTACCCCTAGTATGCCCTGACCCTTGATTACTAGTCTGCTTTCCATCACATTATCTTGGTATTGCCTACAAGCATATATGGAGATCATATTGATGTAATAGGAAATATAATTAAGAATACAAAATAGTGAAAATCATCATGTGGTGTATTTATTCGCTCCAGGAGTTGATCTAGCTTTGTGTTAAGCTACTCATGGTTATTTGGTAGTACTATTCACTAGAGAGAGGGCATAATCAAGTGGACATTATCTAAGTTTCTTTGCTAACAATACCATGGATACGAGTTAGATGATTTGATTCTTTCAATTGCATATGGTATATGTGCAATCCTTTTAGCTAAGATTTGGGACGAAGAGTAGTGCGAGGGGATATATGTATGATAGGAGGCAAATTAAGTGGGTCAATAATAAGGGTTAGATAAGAGATTCTAAGGTTATATGGCTTAAGCTTAGTTTTTAGTGGAAATAAAATAGAAATGAAAAAATATTAAAAATTGGATGTTGCATCCACATGGGGAGAAGAAGATGTCAAGAAATGAAGGGGTGTGAGATGCAAGAGAGGGGATGGATTGTTGGCACACACACACGCACACACACAAAGAGAGAGAGAGAGAGAGAGAGAGAGAGAGAGAGAGAGAGAGAGAGAGAGAGAGAGAGAGAGAGAGAGAGAGAGAGAGAGAGAGAGAGAGAGAGAGAGAGAGAGAGAGAGAGAGAGAGAGAGAACCGTGAACATCATTGAATGGAATTGGGAAAAATCTAAGGCATTGTCATCATCATCATCTTGCTACCCTAGTGGTTGTCATCAATATCATTGCCATTGTCTTCATGATTATCATTTTTATCATCTTTTTGATCATTTTGATTATCAATATCTTAACTACCATCATTTTCCTCTCCTAATCTCTATCACCCAAGCAACATCATTATTAGGCATTCATGATGCCAATTATTGGATAGGATAGAGAGGATGGCAATTAAATTACCTATTTTGCATTAATCTTTATAATCAAAGGTTTACTTAAAAGGCTCTTAAGACTAGTTCATACAAGGATGGGGGCGAATGGTCGAGCGAGAGGTATGGAGTGTCATGGCAAGAGTGAGAGAGAAAGTTGTTTCTATGTGAGACTTGGTTGATCAACAATCCTTTGTTGGACTGGAAAAGACACAAACTTTAAAGACGCAACTATGACTCATGAAATTCCAAGTAATCGTGTTTAATTAATATAAATGATATGATGGCTAAATTATCTAAATTTATAATTTTTTACAATGCACCAAAGGTTTCTCTCACTTTGATTTGTTGGTAGCAATTATTAATTTCTTAGATAATTTATAAAAATACAAAAATGCCAAAAATTCTTAAAATCACCCCAAATTTGCTTTTGAAAATTTTTATAAAAATGAGAATGAATATTTATTAAGTTTGATATTTTTTTATAAAAGGTGTTTCTAAAGCTACATTTTTCTTAGATTTTTTAGAGAATGATAATTATATTTAAAATTTAAAAAATGATTTATTTCAACTTAAAATAATGATTTTTGTTTATGAAAAAACAAATTTACTTAGTAAAAAATCATGAGATTTTGTAGAGATGTAAAGAAATAATTTTTGAACTATCTTAAATTTTTTGAGATTTTATAGGAAGAAAAACTAATCAATATATATTTTCAAATGAAATATTTACTAGAAACCTTCACACCTTTTAACTACATTCTAAATACAATGTATACTTATTGTTACAACTTGTGACACATAAAGATGGGGAGTAATTTGAATATCTTTTATTAGTATTAGTTTTGACATAACTTTGTTTATATTCTAATCAAAAGAAATAATATAGAAACACTTATGCTTACAAATTAAATGTAACATTTTACTAATAAAATCTTATCTTATTGTTAACCCACAAACGAGAACAAGATGGAAAATCGAGAAAATCTAAAGTAGAAGATAAGCCCAAGGCAAAAGTGAAACGGGAGACGAAGGCGTGCCAAGGAAATATGGAAACACAAAAAATGCAGAAAAGTCCTAAATCAAGGAGAAAGGCACACAAGAAAAAGTGCAAGTCGATGCTTTTGTAAAATAGCGCAAGGCACACCATGATTTATTTTAAGAGTGCCGAGCTCTCACCCGTGCAAATTGTAAAGGTAGATGGGCGATAGGAAGGAAGCTAGGAAGATATGAGGACAATGGAAAAAAGGGCAATCGGCCATGTAAAAAGGGAATGACTGCCCAAATGGGATTTAGGGCTTTGTATATAAAGTTCAAAAGATGAGTGAGAGCTCATTCATTGGTGTGTGGCAAAGTGGACTCTTCTTCTCTCCTTCTCTTCTCTTCTCTTTTCTTGCTTTGTGTGTGCTTGAGGGAGGGAGTGTGAGAGTGTGAGGGAGTGAGTGTGTGAGGGTGAGGAATCAAGGAGGTGAAGCTCTCCACCATCTCATCTCTTCTTCTTCTCTCCTCTTCTCTTGTCTCGCGTGCGGCTATGAAGAATGGAGCTTGGAGGTGGAGGTTTGAGGATGCTTGAGCTTGCATCAAGAATCATGGAGCTATTAGAGTACTTGAGAGAGGAAGTAACTCAATCTGGCATCAAGGTAAGCTCACTACACGCATAGAGAGGGATGGCGCGTCAACTATGTGAGAGGTAGCCATTAGTGCTCACTTGAAACACTTGAACAATAAGTGGTCCGTGGGTCTTGGTAATAGAGGTTGTGCTCGCCTCTACATTTTGGTTACGTTGTCGAGACCAACGAATTCAAGCTTGAGCACTTGCGTGCTTCAAATTGGCTTCGAAGTAAGGGTTTCATCCCCGAACCAGAGCTTGATGTAGATAGGAGGTTTGGGTCTTTAATCCGTACTACAAGTAAGTATTTTTTATCTTTGATGGTTAGCTTAGTAGGAGAAATCAGTTCAGTACCTTGCTTTCGATTCTTTTTGCATTTAGAGTAGGTTAAGGTTAGAAAATCGGTTGGAAAAGTGTAGGGTTTGTTGCTATAAAACAGGTCAAACAAGGTACAGATCTGTGAAAAACGAGAGGAAGGAAAGCTGAAGGGGGTTGAGATCGACAAGCGAGGGGGCAGGAGTGGCAAGAGTATTGTGAAGGAGGGGTTTAATAGCCAAGAGACTAGGGGGAGCTCATTTGAAACCATGGTTGCTTGAGAGAGAGAGTGAGTGAGAGAGAGAAAGCTTCATTGCGTGGACCTGCTTCGATTGCATTGTCGACGAGTTCATTGTCCACTACAGGTATTCCCACACCTCCTCTTGCATATGTAGTTAGGATCTGGAGGTGCTGGACCAATGGTGGGAAGACCTCGATCACTCGGTGTGGCAAATTTTGTGTTAGCTCGACAAAAATGCGTCGCGTTCGGCCCATCCGAAGTGACGGTGATTTTGAGTCGAGTCCCAGAATCGGCCCTCAGTCCACAATGTATTTAGCAATTTGGCCCACTTGACTCGGACACCCCACTGCTCGGCCCATCCGAGTCAACCATTCGGACCAACTTGGCATTCAGCCCATCTTACTCGGACACTCGAAAACTCGGCCCTCGGTCCTATCCATTCGGCCCTCAAACCAGTAAATTTAGCCCACTACAGTTTGGCCATTCAGCCCTCGGACAACCTCATACGAACTGGCCAAATTTGACACTCAGACCAGTTGCATTCGGCCTTTCTCATTTGGCCCTCGACCATTCGGACCGGGCCATTCGGTCGCCCCTGGAATTCGGACCTATTGGGCTGAATCTGATTTTTGCAAAAAATTTTGAACATTGGACTAATCTACCTAGACACCGGCTATCTAAATATCCGAAGACCATACAGATGCTAGAGAAGTATTTCTGGCATAGGGAACAAAGGGATCAGCAAGACCCAAGCATAAAGGCAATGCTAGTCAACCGTCTAGCAATTCAACACGACAGCAGCAGCAAGTGGAGTCTTAGAGCACTATCGAATCATGACAGAGCAGAGAGAATAGTAGAGAACCCTATAAACTAGCAGGGACGGCCAAAAATCGGGCATACAAGCCTATCAACCTGAACCCACGACGAGATTGATAGAGTCGTCTAAACACTTGTCTTCTCACTCACTCTAAATTCCAACCCACTAAGCACAATTGAGAAAATCTAAAAGCTTGACTTCACACAGTGCACGGAAAAGAGCACACACATGCACACATGCATAGAGTGAGGGTAAGTTGAGGAATGGTTGTAATTAATAAGGAACTCACCCAAATGTAAGAACTTGAAGGAACCCACCAGTAGGAGAATACCCAAAGACATAGGTGGGCGATCGAATCCCCGAAGGTGGGACCAAGCGAGGAATACAATTGAAAACCAGATGCATACTATTGTGGAAGTGGATCTACCCGGTCTTATCGACTTGATCAACCAATTGGCAGAACAGGAAGTCCTAGACATGGAAGAGGGAAGCTCAGGCTGTAAAAGCAACAAGGAGCTTAGCCTCGGAAACTTTTCTGAGGTTGTCCAATATTTAGTGAACTAATATGATGCTCGCACCCACAAGGCTTTGCAAAGTGTGGAAGCACATACTCATTCATGTCACCAAAGTGTGCCAAGAAATTAGGTATAGACACCATACCTACATCTAGGTTGCTTGTGGAACTTGCCAATTGAAAAGAAATCATGTCTACTCAGCAAACTTGTAAAGTGACATTTAGCTTGAGAAGCAATCTCTCTGAAATGGGATTTAGGATCATGAATTTAGGGGCCTACAAATGTCTATTGGGTATGAACTAGCTAATCCCCAATGATGCACATATGCATGCAGAAAAGACCAAGTGACTTTTCAAAACCTAAAGGGGGAAAAAGTGATGACCCAAGGTGAGGCAAGAGAACCCAAGATTCAACTAGCCAAATCATCTCGCATAATAAAAGGGTTAAGAAAAGGATTACGTGTGTATCTCATAAAAGTAAATAAGGTTGAGCAGAATAAACAAGGCAAGGGAGAGCCATATTGGTTGAAGGAATATGATGAAATCTTCCCAGAAGAGCTAATTGAATTACCACCTCGAAGAGAAGTCAATCACAAGATTAGACTTGAACCAAGAGCCACTCCAATCTCTAAGAGTCCATATAAAATGTCTATCCCTAAAGTAATTGAGCTGAAAGAGCAACTCAATTAGTTACTGGATCAAGGATACATCAGACCCAGTAATTCACCACGGGGAGCCCCAATATTATTTCAAATGAAAAAGGATAGAAATCTCCACCTTTGCATTGATTACCAAGGTCTAAACCAAGTAACAATCAAGAATAAGTATCCGATCCCTAGAATAGATGAGCTACTTGATAGGCTGCAAGGGGCAAAAATCTTTTCCAAGATTAATCTCCAATCTAGTTATTACCAAATAAGAATCAAGGAAGAAGATATCCCCAAAACTACCTTCAATACCAAATATGGTCATTTTGAATTTCTTGTAATGTCTTTCGGTCTAACTAATGCCCCTACTACATTTGACAGATTAATGCATGACATTTTTTAACCTTATCTTGATGAGTTTGTCCTAGTCTTCTTTGATGACATCCTAACATACTCCAAGAGACACAAAGACCATGAGCTATAATTGTGCATTGTGTTGGACACAATGAGGATGCACAAGCTCTATGCGAACAAAAAGAAGTGTGCCTTTTTCAAAAGACAAATGAAATATCTCATATTCATAGTATCTACTGAAATAATCTCTATAGACCCAACCAAAGTTAGAGATGTTCAAGAGTGGCAACCTCCAACAACGGTTAAGGAAGTGAGAAGTTTTTTAGGGCTAATTGAACGGTATAGAATTTTCATAAAAAATTACGCCCTCATAGCTGCACCTCTCAGTAATTTGCCGAAAAAGTAAACTGCTATCATGTGGACACCCATTGAGCAAGTCAATTTTGAGCAGCTCAAGAAAAGTTTGGTAACAACACCCATTTTAAAGCTACCTAACCTAAGTAAAGAGTTTGAGGTCGTAACATGCGCAAGTTTTCTTGCACTAGATTGTGTGCTTATGCAGCAAGTCATCCGATAGCCTATTCCTCAAGAAAACTGAAAACCCATGAGAGGAATTACACCACCCATGATCTTGAGTTATTACTGTGAACAATGCTCTCAAATTTTGGCTAAACTATCTACTTTGGAAGCAAGTTTACTCTAGTCACTAACCACAAAAGTCTCAAATGGATCTTTACTCAACCAGACCTCAACATGAGATAGCGTCGGTGGATTGAAGTCTTGCAAGAATTTGATTTTGAAATCAAGTTCAGACCTGGAAAAGAGAATGTGATTGCTAATGCATTAAGTTGTAAAGCTTTTCTGAATGCACTTATCATGGAAGATCCATCCAAAGAAGAGACTTTAGCTACCATGATATCGATGCCTAGCAATCCAGTCATTGAGCTAGCCAAAGAAGAGGCAAACAACTATCCTAAGTATCAGCTAATGCTTAGAGAAATCCTAGTTAAGGACACTGATCCTAAGCTCAAAGTCAAATACCAAAATTTCACTGTGGATGATGGACTTGTCTATTTCAGGATAGGGCTCTGCATTTCCCTCAATCAAGTGCTGAAAAAAAAAGATTTTATGGAAAGCCCATGACTCTCCATTCTTAGGACACCCTGGCTATGAAAAAACTCTTAATGCAATCAAGAAAAGTTACTACTGGGAAAGAGTGAAGCATGATATACTCATATATGTTACTAAATGCCTAAGTGCTAGTGGGTGAAAGCTGAGTGTGTCAAAATTCCAGGCAAGCTCCAACCACTTGACATTCCACAGATGAAATGGGAGTTCATCAATATGGATTTCATAGTTGGCTTACCTTCTGCTCAAGGAGGGTATAATTCAATTATGGTGATTGTGGATATGCTGACAAAGGTCACTCATCTTATCCTAGTCAAGACCAACTATAAAGCTTCAAATATTGCACGACATTTTTGTGAAATAAATCTTTAGGCTTCATGGATTGCCTAAACGGATTGTTGGTGACCGCGACTCTCTGTTTACGTCACATTTCTGGAGAAGCCTATTTGAAGCAATTGGAACCCAGTTTTGCTTTAGCACAGCTTACCATCCCCAAAGTGATGGTCAAATAGAGTGGGTTAATCAGGTCATTGAAGATATACTAAGAGCTTATTAGTGCTAGAGAACCGACAAGGTGGATACAATATTTGCCCTTAGTAGAATTTTCCTACAATGTGTCATATCACCAGAGTATTCAAATGACTTCATTACAAGCATTGTATGGGCAAGATTGTTTGACACCACTGAATTTCTCTGATTCAACCCTAAAGGTTGAGGCTTCTAAGAAAATGCTAGAAGACATGGATGATCAAGTCAAAACTATCAGACAAGACATCCAAGCTGCCAAAGATCGCCATAAAACTTATGTTGATCTAGGACAACAAGAGCATATCTTCCAAGAGGGAGACATGGTTTTCATCTGTGTATGCCTAAAGAAGAGTTCTCTATCATTGGGAAAGTTCAAAAAGTTGAGTCCAAGGTATTGTGGACCATATAAGATTCTCAAAACCCTGGGAGCTAATGCCTACAAACTGCAACTTCTTGATCATGTGAAAGTCCACAATGTATTTCACGTTAGTCTTCTGAAAGCTTATGTGGCAAATTCAAATCATACTCTTAATGACCAGCAAATTGTAACACCTAGTCAAGGAGCCCTTGAACTCTAGCCGCCTGATAAGATTCTAGAAGTAAAAAAGAAAGCTTTGAGAAAATGAACCATTAGAGAGTATCTTATCTAGTGGAAAGACTATCCTGAGGAGGATGCTACCTAGATAGTATCTAGATAGAAGAGAACTCTAGAAAAATAGTTTTCCAAGTTCTTTTTTGAGATG
Source organism: Lygodium microphyllum (assembly GCF_053477565.2). Classification (NCBI taxonomy): domain Eukaryota; kingdom Viridiplantae; phylum Streptophyta; class Polypodiopsida; order Schizaeales; family Lygodiaceae; genus Lygodium; species Lygodium microphyllum. The sequence goes on along the minus strand of NC_141135.1, from coordinate 158,553,148 downwards.
AGGACATCTTGATTCCTCTAAGGAGGAGAGGTTGTAATATTCCCGTTACAGCGCTTCATATCAAGACATGAATTCGGGCTTGAGGCGTTTTAAAAAATTACTCATCAAGCTATCACATAAGTGACCGTACGTAATTTTCTTAATATCAAGTCTCTCATTAAATCAATTTCACAATCTGGCATGAGAAGATGCCTCAATTTTCCCATCCAACAAAAAGCAAAGACGCCTCCTAAATAATATTAAGACAGCTTGATCATAATTTTTTCTATATTATATTTGATTTAGCATTCATTATTCCATTTGATGTATCAAAGATCGCACTGATTTCATAACTGCAAGACATATCCTAAAAGCCTTAATCGGTAGATGAAGAACATGCAAGAACAAGCATGATATTGAGTAAGTATCAAAGAGTATGGCATGACTTTATAAATTAGATAAGTTATGAGGTAACTTAGCCAAAAACCACCATATGAAGTCGTTTTGAAGAAAAAATACGTTTTTGAAACAATATGCCAAAATTCATGATGTTTTTTACCAGTGGAGGGAGAGAAAGCATAAAATAATCATCCTCATGCCACCATCCAACAGATAGGTAATCAAAATACATTTTTAATAAAGCTCACTTGGCTCTTGACAAGTAGCCAAAAGAATGAGTCGAATGCATGCTCCCCCTCATGCCTATAAATACACCCCTCCCCTTCATAAAGAAAGCAAGAAGAAAAACCTCCTAATGATGAAAATTTTTCTCTACTTCTCTTATCCATTGAAGCTTTGAGCTCGAAAGAGGAAAATACCCCCCTTCTACCTCATTTTTAGTTTCTCTACCCCCTCTTATGCCTTTGTCCGATATGACCATACCGTTAAGCGAAATGCTGACCAAATTTTTTTGGACGATCACCAACTCTCCTTGGACTACCACCTCAATTTTTCCTAACATCCATGGCTCTGCGTGATCACAGAAATTCAAAAAGCCCATTTGAAGCAAGGGAAGCAAAGAACGAGACCAACACAGAAAATGACGTTGCAGGAATTGGAGAAACCCCCGTTACTGCAAACTTGATAGCGATAACATGTTGTCGGTTTGGAAAAAATTAATATTTTATTAGCTTATCACTATATTTGGCTTTAAATGATTATAAACGCATTCTAAAGAAAATGAATATGAATTGTCGCTTAGAAAAACGACCTAATTAGCTATTCACTAAAATACTCTTTCACTTGGAAAAGGATTATATACTTGTCATTGAGAAAATATCATAATAATGGTTTATTTTGTGATATTTATTGTTATTTCATTAATAATGCATGTGATCATAATAACATAAAAAAGCTAGACGATGTTAGGGAAGAGAATATTTTATAATTTTTTCCTAAAAGTGACTATCTCTATTTCATTTTGCTAATGATAAACATATGTGTATGAATTTTATAATAATTTATAGAAAATCGTTTAGATAATATCATGAAATAGTCAATGCATTAAATCAACAAAAAAATGTATAAGAAAATATATACTAGACGCACATAAATTAGGTGCATAGTAATATAATTCGATGTCTGAAAGATGAAATAAAAATCACATTTATAATTTTTGCATTGCCTAGAATAAAGTTTCCAAAAAAACAATTAGCATTGCACTTAAAATAAAAATTATTTTCTTGCTGAAAACACACGCAATGTTAATATTAATGATCATATTAGCGAAAGCGTCAATATCATGAGTTGACCCACATATGAATCAGCGAGAAAACCTAGCCTA